>NW_007727066.1:413277-423036 GCF_000696425.1 Galeopterus variegatus | reverse complement strand
GCATCTAGTGGGTAGAGGCCAGAGATGCTGCTAAACATCCTACAGGGCACAGAACAACCTCCGCAGCAAAGAATTATCTGGCCCCAAATGTCAATTGTGCCAAGGCTGAGAAACCTTCTTGTAGAGGGTTCAGTTCTAACTGTTCGTGGATTTGACATGTTATTCACATGATCCAGGCATCTCAGGTCCTCAGAATTATAAACAGGTGTTTCTGTTGGGAGGCCCAAATCTCTGATGTCATTGTGAAGGTTCAGTTCTCACATTACCTTTCTCAGGAGATGCTGCAACTGACGAGAACGCACTGTGTCCTCATGTTCTGTGTTCTTTTTTTGTGTCTGGTGAGAGGTCACTGAATTAGCCCAGGTCTCTGAGTAATTGGTTTTGATGTAGCAAGGTCAACAAAAGAACATCAGTGTTAGAAAGCCATCCTGTGTCCTAAGTGAGAGAAATGAATGGTCTTTCCTTCACTGCATAAAAATGTACATCCCAGCAAAGCCAGCCTGTGAAGACCACGAGTTAAACACAAGTGCAGACAGACCATAGCGCCTGTTCTGTCCCGAGTGTCTCTTCTGTAAGTTTGAGGAGCAGTGGCAGGAAAGTAGGAGGCTTCTCACTGCTTCTGTCTGTGCCACACCCGGGTTGTGGTTACATAGGAGACTTCAGTCTCCAGGGCTGTCAATCCATCATTTTTTAATAGCATCAAATTTGTTTTAAAAAATTCATGCACTGGGCTTTGAGGAAATAACTGTAGCTCCAGAAAAGTTTGTTAAAGATTGCATTAGACAGATTCTTCTTAATGGACAGTCTGTTTGCTTGGGCGTTTACACTTCATAATAGTGTATTTGGGGAAGAAATAAAAGTATGCAAGCTAGAGGTTTCTCAGCAAATTTCACTGAACTATGGCTGTCTTTGTCCAAATGTCTCTGAAAATTTTATGAGAGGAAGAATTTTTTCCTTATTGTGCTTGACTGAATAATTTGTTAAATTATGTTTTAAATCAGCATTTCCTTAAATTGGAGAACTAATGCTAAAGTAAATTATAAGTTATTATACATGCAATTTGCATAAAAGTTAAAAAAAAGTCAGTACTTCAGTAGTACCAGGGTGCTGCCTAAAAAGATTGCACAAAACCAATGGCTAAGACGAATATTGTTGGTGTTCAGACCTTCTGTTATCTAATTATAAAAAAGCATAGCAGAGCCATGCAATTGAGTGGGCTCATAATCAAATCATAACCATTTGGAATAAAATGGAAGCTTAATGTGAAACTGCTGATACAGCAAATTTAATTAACGCTCTTTCTTATTTTGAGAGTAAAGTTCTAAATTTTAGTATTTTGATGTTTTTTAAACTGTTCCCTAAAAATGCAGTGGGTAGCTCAGAGAGCTGTAGGGATTCAGGATGACAGGGGTTGCTGGGGGTTTGGATGTCCAGGGTCCAGGCCCTTCTGCTCATCAGCTTTCCACCCCAGGCTGCATCTAAAATAGCTCCAGGTAATTTGCTTTACTAATTGGACTTCTGCACAAAGTTTTGTGTGAAGACAGGAATCTATGTCTAAAAAACATTGGAAAACTATTGGAGTAGTTGTGAAAGATTCCCAGATGGAAGAACTTTTTTTTTTTTTTTTTACTGTACATAAAATAACACAAGGGATTCATGCTCAAGAGCAGATTTTGTACACCTAGATGAAAGGAGGGCAATATATACTATAACTTCTCTTTTGCCTGATAGTCTTAAGTTTAATCAGTTACTAACAACCTATGCACAGTTTATAACTCCCTCCCTCCCTTTCTTCCTCCCCTCCTTCCACTTTCCTGCTTTTTTCCCTCTTTTCTTGCTTCCCTCCCTCCATCCCTCCCGTCCTTCCTTGCAGTCCATATTTATTGAGTAGCAAATTAAAAAAGGAAATGAATACATAAATAAGATAATTTCAGACAATGATAAATGCCACGAAGGAAATGAAACAGACTGATCTGGTAGGAAGTGCCTGGGCAGAGAAGGTCAAGACTCTTTTAGACAGTGACTTGGCTTTGGACAGAAAATGGTGTGAGCCACTGAGAATGGGCCCTGTAGTATGAGAGCTCATCCTGTTCCCCTCCCACCCCATGGTATAATTTTTGGAGAAAAAAGAGCCATATATTTGGTTAGGTACATTACGTACCATCACATCTTCTTATAAGGCAGGCGTGGCCTTGACTGATAGCTGGCATAACACTATATCCAGATAGAGCAGGCCAAGTAGTTCCATTTTGGGAGATGAACTTTTAATTTGGGTTAAAGTTCAATGAGTGTACTAACAGAGGGCTACCGAACCACTATTCTTGATCTAGCTGGAGAAAATGAATGGGATTTGTTGTGGAGAGTATCTTTTAAAGGGTAGTATTTCATATGATAAATGAAGGATGGAAAAGAGCCAAATATGAAAAGAGCTGGGAAAAACACATTTTGGTCAGAGGGAACAGCGATGGCAAAGGCTTGGTAAAGAAGAGCTGTTATGATAGGTGGACAGAAATTAATGTTATCAGAACTTATTCACAGGTTCTGGGGATTGGACATGGACATCTTTGGGGGGACCATTATTCTGCCTCCCCCAATTCCATTATTTATCAAAATTTTAGTATATGCATTTATTTTTTTATTGCACGTATTTAAAGTGTACAACATGATGTTTTGATATACTTATTTTGATAAGTATATATGTAGTGAAGTGATTACTATAGTCAAGCAAATTAACATACCTACCACATGGTTACCTTTCTTTTTGTGTGTATGCATGGTAAGAGTACCTAAAACCTACACTTTTGGCAAATTATCAGTATACTATACAATATAATTAATTATGGTTCTCATGGTGTACATTAAATATCTAGACTTATGCATCCTGTATAACTGCAACTTTGTATCCTTTAACCTACATCTTCTCATCCTTCATAACCCACATCCCCACCCCTTGATAACCACCTGATAACCACTGCTTTACTCTCTGTTTCTATGTCTTCAATTTTTTTTTTTTTTTAATTTTTTTTTTTTTTTAATTTTTTTTTTTTTTTAATTTTTTTTTTTTTTTAATGAAAAGGTGATCTACAGATTGGGAGAAAGTACTTTGAACTATATATCTGATAAAGAGTTAATATCTAAAAAAATATAAAGAACATACATACTATTAAAAAGACAAGAGATAACAAATGTTGATAAGAGTGTAGGGAAAAGGGGAAACTTTTATATTCTTGGGGGGAATGTAGTTTGGTGCAGCCATTATGAAAAATGGTAAGTAGGTTCCTAAACAAATTAAAAATAGAACTGTTATATGACCCAGCAATCCCTCTGGTAGGTATATACCCAAAGGAAATGAAATCACCACCTTGCACTCCCAGGATCATTGCAGCATTATTCACAATAGCCAAGATTTGGAAACAACTGAAGCATCCATCAGTGGGTAAATAAATTTTAAAAATGTGGTATATATTCACAATGGAATATTATCCAGTCTTAAAAAAGGAGATTCTGCCAGACACAGGAAAAAAAATACTGTATGATCTCACTTATATGAGGGTCCTTAAAAAGTTTGTGGAAGAATAGAATTAAAAGATAATGCAGATCTTCCCATTAGCCTTTTGAAGACCCCTCATACGTGGGATCTAAAAATAATTGAATATGTATGCATTTATCTATATTGTTGTGGACTCATTTTTTTCTATTTTATTCAACAGGTTTTAATCTCTTATTATTTATTTTGATGCTCAAATTATTCCAGATTGGGCACATGGGAGTCATTTATAGATGGTTCCTGTGTCCTTTTAATATGCCCCATTATTATTTTAATACCATGACATGTTTCACGCTCATCTGTTACTTTACCTGCCCCAGCTCTGGAAACAGCCATTTCTCCAGAGACTCCTAGTTCCTTTTATTGGAGGATGGTATTTAGAAGCCAAGATCTGGTCAATAAGTGTGCTCATTGCTACTGAGGCATCTTTGCCACTTGGTCCTCTCCATGGACAGAGTTATGAAATATATACACAGCACTCTATTCTTCATAATCCTCAACAAAATTGTAAGTAGATTTACCTGTTCAATTTTTTTTATTGTTTGTTTTATCAATTTAGCTCTGAATTTTATGAAGCAGGGAATTTGTCACTATACAGTGAAATCATCTCTTAAGTATATGTTACTAGGTTAAACTATAAATTGTAAGTTGCTTATAATAAAACTTGAATTGCTTCTTCTGACATCTGAGATTTCCTCAAATCTCCCATAGATTTCAGTCCTTTATCAATAACTTGCAATAAATTCAGCACAGCCAGTTTTACCTTCGGGATTGAAACCAATTGCTGCTTTACTATTTGAGCCACAGACATGTATCTTTAAGCAATAGAATGCAGGGCAGCTCATACCAAGAGGAGAATAGAGACCCTCTCTCTTGCCTTCCCTTCCTCACCCCCCCAGTAGACAGTGGATTCCTGTCTTCCATCTCACACTTCTGGGTATGTGTGCATTTGGTAGCATATTGGTGGAATATTCCACACTGTTTAAGTTGTGCCCACTCTCACACTCTGCCTTTTGTTCTGAGCACGTATAGATGAATTTAAGGAAATTAAAAGCATTCAAGAAGCTATACCAGTATATATCCAGGGTCTAGGCACAGTTCTTCTCTATGTAGGCTCAATGAGTAATTAAAAGCATGAGTGTTTTGTGCCCTTTAGTTGTTAACCTCCTTCCCAGAGGAGGATCAAGAAGAAAACATCTTAGAACGTTGTCTGCCCTTTTATTTCCTTGAGGCCAAATTTTAATGCTCTTCCTACATTGCTCCTTTTCATTTTACTTGAAAAAAATTTCTAAATAAAAATGGCATTGATGCTGGGGTCAGAAGAGAGTCAATAACTCAAACATATCCTTATATTTGGTATGCTATTTCAGAGAAGATACCATGAACTTAAGGGCTTCATTGGAACTTTGAGAAGGAGCAAACTCAAACTGCTTTTAAAACACCAAAGCCCCAAGAAGACTGTTTGGAAAGTTGCTATCCAGGCTCTGTTTGAGGATCTCAGCTTGTCTACTGCCAAATCTGCAACTCATTCCCTTCAAAGCTCTCTTTTTCCTATTTCCCCCAATTTTGGAAATATTGATACAGCAAATACTTCCTCCAGGTTTATGCTACTGTGGGTATCACAGACCCCAGGAAAGCTCTACATCCTAAACACAATGCACCTTGAGCCTGCTTATTCTTTTAAAATAATGTTAAAATTCTAAGCAGACTGTCCCCTTGTGTTGACAAGGCTTTATTCTCTCCATTTTTCACCTAGTTCACATGACAATTTTCTGTTTTGCCGCAAAAGGAAGACGAAATAATGAGAATGGCTTCCGAGCAGAAGTTGAAGATGGTTTAGGAGAGCTACTCAACTATTGTTTTAATCAGTTCTGCTTTGCTGCTGTTCAGTTCAGACCTCCTCTTTAGGGTACCGATTACTCAATGTACTCAGTGTATTTTCACACTCTCTGCCAACAGTGTGGAAAGACAAATTGAGTTGTGTCACCCATGAAAGGCCATTATTCCTATTTAAGTATAGCTGATTCCACCCTTACCTCATTCCAATCCTATTGTTAATTGAAAACAAACAAAAAATAAGATATTAAGTCTTGTTTTATTTCTCTCTCTGTCTCTCTCTAATTCATTATCATCACGAATTAAACATGGAAGACAGTACAGTGTACTGGTTGATAGGGTAGCTTTGCTCTCAAACAGGCTGGGGACAACCTCACAATTTGTCCATTTATGTGTCTAAATATTCACATGAGTTATTTATCTCTTTAAATCCCAGTTTCCTTATCTATACAATCAATATAATAAAACAATAGAGTTGTAGCTTATTCAGATTTCATATTTTAAATTAACTCATAAGGTGTAAATTGGACATAGTTAATATTGCCATTGGAGAACACTTGGACCACTATAAAATAGAATACGCATGGTTTTATGTATAAAATTATAGGTGGTTTTATATATATATATATATATATATAATTTTATGTATATAATTACACCTATATAGTATAGGTGCTTAAAAATGTGAAATAATGCATATAACAGTGTACACTCTACAAAATAAGGAGCACATATGCAAAATATAATTTTATAGTATATTAGATTTGCTATTAGATCACTATTTTTATTTGTTGCTCTTTTTCTGATTTTTTTGCTCAGTTCACATGGTTAAATTCACATAGGATGCAACTCTAATTTATTTACCCCATGGAGTTGTGAGAAATGAACAAAATTGTGTATGATTGGAAAATTGCTAGTTCTGTATAGAAGACGAAGACGTTGATGGAGAAGATGGACAATAATGACAAAAATGACAACGGTGATGAAGATGATAATAATAACGAATACGATGATGATAAAAATGACATAAATGGTGACAAAGGTGACAAGAATAAAGGTGATGATGATGATGAACGTGATGATGGTTGGAAGCGCTCAACCTTACTCAGTTTTTTTAAACTAATATTTCTTATTGTAGGATTTTTCATACTAATAAAGAGGAAGGAGATTTCAATCCTAAGAAAATATTCTTTCCATTAATCAACAAAATGAAAATAATATGAAAGTACAGGCTATAATACTTAATATATAGAAACCTGCAACTTCATCTTTAATTTAATTCTGCTTGGGGGTTTCTCAAGCATAATGCATTCTAACCCGAAACTCCAGACTCTGATAGGATGAAATCTTAAACCTATATAACACAGTACTTTTGTCTCTACTGATGAGAAAGATCATTTAGAACAACACTATTTTGTAGATATAAGACATCAAACCACAGTCAATTTCGGTCTCCCAAATCACTCTTTGTATATTTAATATCACGTTAAAAAATGTACAAACACAAGAGCAGACAGCAGGTTGGTGGCTGGGAAGAGAGAACACCCCAGAGGAACAAGGAGCTGTTTGTAGAAAGTTGCACTAAGTCTTTCCTTTACTCAGAAAACAAATTGTGTGGTTGATTATTTGAGGCATAGCTTCAGAAAACATTTTTCTGCAACAATACAAATATGCATTATTATAATCAAATGAGATTTTCAAAAATGTGAGTGAAATACCTTTGTAATAAATACCCTGTTTAACTATAACTTTTTTATTATAAAAAGTATCAAATACACAAGGTATTTATGTATAAAGTATAATATTCCCTCTTGTAACTCATCACCCAGATTCAATAATTAATGGCATTTTGCCACTTTTACTTCATCTTTGCCTCACTAACTCCCCATCCCCAACATCTTCTTTTTTCCAGTATATTTAAAAAAATTTCAGTCATTGTATATTTTCACTGTAAATTATTCAATATATATCTTCATAGAGTAAGACTTTAAACAAAAATTTTATCACAAATGAAGAATAATTTCTTAATAGCATCAAAAACCAGTTATAAGACTCTTTTAAATAGTAGGGGTATTTAAAATGATCAGAAAACTTTGCCTTTGGTATTAACCTATTTTGATAAGTTATTTCATTGGTGGTTTGTATTGAACACCCCATTGCACCCTGAGTTTGGCAGTACGTATGCTGGAGTTGTCATATTACAAATGGCTACCCTGTCCTTCAAAGGGCCAGAGAATATTTTCAGCTTTGCTACCCATAAGGTCTCTGTCATGACTACTCAACTCGGCTGCTGTAGCATCCATAGATAATACATACAATGGGCATGAGTGTGTGCCAATAAAACTTTATTTACAATAGCCAGATGGTTAGATTTGGCCCTTGGGCCATAGTTTACTCACCCTGGCGTAGATAAAGTATCTAACTTCCACCTGAAGAGAGTTTTCACATTCCAGAGGATGAATTGACTGGAGAGTTGACTATGTTGTGGTTGAACAGCAATGTATTAGGAACAAGGATACCCAAGTTCTAGACCTGTCCCCAGCATTTGGAAGATCTTGAATAGGCCACTTCTTGATGATGATTTTTCATTTAATACATGAAGGTAGAGGCACATGCCTGTCTTGCTGAGCCAGGTGAGTGCAGGACAGAATGAGATCATGGATATGGAATTGATAAGATTTAAATATAAGGCATCATTATCCACTTTATGTAGAAAGTCTGGATGGTTCCCTGTTGATGATTTTTAATTATATTTCTATCTCTCATCTTCCGTTTTTCTGGATGCCAGACACATAACGATAAAAAGCAAACACATTCACTGAGCACTTCTATATACATGCCAAGTTCAACAGTACTAAGGGGTTTTATATGCGTAATCCCATTGAATTGATGAGGTAATCTTATCTTGATTTAAATGGTGCAGAAACCGAGTCTGAGAAAAGTTAAATAATGACCTAACCCCCACTGGGGGTGAGTGTCAGAACCAACATTTGAACTCGTCTCTGTCGAACTCCACAGTTTTCGGTCTGTACCTCTGGTGGTATCTAGTGTATATTGTCACCTTTCTCCATTTTGTAGTTTACATAGTGCTTTTCCACCTACATTAGCTCATTTAATCCTCACAGCAGAGAAGCGATGTAACTCACTCAAATCACCAACCTGAATAATTCCTACTTGTCCTCAAGGACTGAGCTTAGCTGTCATTTCCCGAGAGAGAGCTTCTCTGATCCCCCAGACTGTGTCAGGTCCCTGTGTTAAGTGCTCCTACTGTTACAACCTGTATTTGCTTTGCCATGCACATTTCACTACTGTAACTAAAGCCTTGTCATAGAAAAACTCCATGAAAGCAGTAATAGTATTGTTCATGCTCACCGCTCTATCACCACTCCTGGCCCGTAGATGCTCAGCATATAGCTGTTGAATAAATGAGTCTCTAAAAATGATGGGGATGAATGTTGTATGCTTTTGAGAGAAGTTTGCATCATAAGGATTTTCACTGCACTGCAAGTTGAGCTGGATGCACGGACCGTCTAGCAGGAAGGCTGTTAGGAATTCCAGTGCCCTGACTCTGCACTTGGGAGTGTGGCCTCATAGACATCAGGTCTACCATGAGCTCCCGAACCAAGCAAGTCACTCTTTCTGTGAAGGAAAACTAGGAAGGCAGGAGAGGCAGGGGAGAGCTCATGCTATAGTGCTCCTTCCTGGGTGGTGGGGAGTACCCAGGTATTCTCCTACTTGGGAATGTGACAAGTGTGTGTGTGCATGTGCGTGTGAGCATGCGTGATGGGTACAGGCTAGCTCTACATACTACATATGAAAGGAACATGGGAAAATAATCAGAATGAAAGGGAAAGAGGTGTTGCTAACTGAAATGTCTTCAGAGGCCAAATGAGTGACATAAATGTGTGAAGGGTTGAGCAGAAGACAGGGGATGACGAGGTCATCAGTGATCTGGAGAATCCACATTCAGCCTAAACATATTCAAATTAAAGACATGAAAACAAATCACTTCGTAGACAGGACGCAGGCAAGCACAGTGCTTCCCCTGGAATTCAACTTGACCACTCTGTGGAAGGTGGCGACAGGGAGAGAACAAGGACAGCAGAGAGGGAAGCATATAACACAAGGGAAGTGACCACTGGGCAGATCGTGATGCTCGGGTAGCCCTATCAGCCCCTTCATTCCTTACGTTCATATAGACACCCTTCTAGGTTTAAGACAATGGTATATAGAATTCCACCTACAATGTGATATTATCCAGTGATAATTCCATCACAAAATTTTTTTTTTGTGCACTGTGAATGACAGATTGGGACAAACCCAGTGGAACAAGAGCATTTTCTCTTTCTTACCATAACCTGCTGTATGATATTTCT
>NW_007727066.1:412286-412862 GCF_000696425.1 Galeopterus variegatus | reverse complement strand
CAAACCCAGTGGAACAAGAGCATTTTCTCTTTCTTACCATAACCTGCTGTATGATATTTCTAAACTAAGGTGGCGGACTTTTGGTTTAGCAAATTCTAAACATAATTGGAATGATTCTGATGTTCTTGGTGTTTTTAGTGCCTTATTTTCTTATTCCTCCTATTAATTTCTCATTTGGCTTCCAGAGTGTGTATAGGTCATTCAGCTCCTATTATCTTTAATTAAGGTTTTTGCCGTTTCTTATCAGCAGAGTCTGGGCAGGTGATGCCACGGTGCCTGAGGACTCCGCATGGGCACCTAGGTTAATAGCAGGGCACACTGGAGTCATACCATGTGCAAGAGTCACTTACTGGACAGGACCTCCATTTTATGTTTAATTATCTTAAACATTGCAAGATCAGCTCTTCAGTTTGCCATGATCTGTCGGGTGGAGAGAATGTTGATGAAATTTCCTCTAAGTTCCTCTAAAGGGCAGGTTAGGCTTGTATGAGGCTACTAAAGCCAGAGAGCCTTGTGGCAGGACCGAGATCACAGACCTGGACAGAATTGCCCTCTAGTCCACTACTTCATTTTGCA
>NW_007727066.1:408429-411798 GCF_000696425.1 Galeopterus variegatus | reverse complement strand
TTGCAGTTCTCCTGATTACTGACACCCGCGTGCTCATGGCAGCCTATGGAACTTCAGCCACCAACTCCCCTATTTGTCACTGTCACTTCACAAGTGCTCAGCATTGTTCAGGAAATTGTATGTGTAAAGTAGAGCTGCCTGCGCCGAACTTGGACAAGGGAGCAACCTTGCAAAGGTGCTTGAAACTGAAACAGAGGCTTATGTGTCCTATTATGTGCCCCAGCAAGAGTCATAAATAATTGTGACAAGTTTTTTTCCCATCGCATGTGACAGTCCTTGACTCTGCCTCCTGTCTCCTCTCCCCTCTGCCTGATAGACTAGACCTGCCAGGCTGTGTGATGATAGATGTTACCGGGCAGCAAATGACAGCTGGATAGATTTTTAGTTGGTGCTTTAGAGGGAATCAGATATGCTGTATAAAGCAATAAAAAAAAGCACACTCACAAGGTGGATTAAAAATAGCTAGCACAGCAGTAACCCACTTTGTTGTTTATCAAAAGTTAAATCTCACATGGTAAGTCCTAGTGATGTGTTAATTTTTCAGACTCCTGTCAAAGTGATGCAGAGGACAGACACTAAAAAAAAAAGAAGAAAAAGAAAAAGCAATTGACCATTTTCTTAATATATTTTTACTTGTCTGATGAGACGAAAACATTTTCATTTTTTTCTTTAAATGGTATCTAAGAAGAAAAATGGGCTCTCGGTCCTGTGCCATATTGCTGTGATTTTTAAAAATTCTTCTTAATCTTGAATCTTAAACATAAAATTGGAGATGTGTAAAGTATGGAATTATTCAGCTCCTGTTCAATTAAATATTCTATTTTTTTTTAACATAGTTCATCTTCCTCTACCCACTCTATCGATCCAGATTCTATGTAACAAATGGTCTGGTTTCCCAGCCACCTTGGAAATGTCATGTATGAGTCAACAAAACTACTTAGTGTATGTTTTATAAAGAATTACAGCCTCCTCTGAATTATGCAGACTTTCATCTCCGGCAAACTGGCTTGGCTACCTTGTGTCTCGATGGATGTGTGGAGCTACCAGAACATGATTCAGTGATCTCCCCAACTCCCAGCTCATGGACATGACAGGCTGAGGTGTACTTAGCCGTTGCATTTCTGTCTTCCCTGCACTCTATGGAAAGTAGCTGCTGTGTAATTTAAGAGTGCTCAGTATATCAGATCACGGCTATTTTCCCCCTTGATTTTTCTGATGAATCACGTTAGGAAGGCTGTAGCTTTCACCAGGCAGTGTGTGGCATAAAAAAGCAAAGCAACACAGAATGTTTATTAAAAAAATATGTCTTTTGGGCTGGGTACCAGGCGAATAGGATAATTTGAGTTATGCCTCTATAATTCAAATTTGGGATAATTCAGTACTGGTACAGTTACATTTCTAGCCATATCTAGTTGTACATGTGTTACTGGGCGTTGTTTATTACTCTGGTTGTTGCAGCATTATCTCTATAGGACAATTTTCCATAATAAAACCAGTTTTCTATGGCTTTATCACTCAGTGGGTTCGGTTT
The DNA here is from genome assembly GCF_000696425.1 of Galeopterus variegatus. Classification (NCBI taxonomy): domain Eukaryota; kingdom Metazoa; phylum Chordata; class Mammalia; order Dermoptera; family Cynocephalidae; genus Galeopterus; species Galeopterus variegatus. The sequence goes on along the minus strand of NW_007727066.1, from coordinate 410,267 downwards.
TTTCCAGCAGACATGAATTGATGAGATACGAGTGCGGAGAAAATATAACGAAATGGTCAAAAGGGCAGGTTTGGAGTTCCTGCTGCCTGAGTTCAAGTCCCAGCCAGTCCTCTTACTTTCTGGGTGATCTTGGGTAAGTTATCTAGCCTCTTTGTGCCTCAGTATCTTTAACTGGAAAATGTGGATGATAATTATCCCCATGTAATAAGGCTGTTTGAGGACTGAATGAAATGAATGGGCTTAGCACAATCCCTGCTAATAGGTGTTGAACAAATATTAGTTTAGTTATAATAATTACTATTGTTATTGTTCAGTTATTATAAGTATGACAGGGATAGTTTTACTCAGACCACCTGTATCTCCTCACTGTAAATCTTTCCAGACTTGATGTCTGTGTGTTGGATGGGTATATGGAAAATTGTTTTACGAATGGAGCTGAGGTCAAGGGTTTGGTTCCTGGTACTGACCAGCCACCAAAAAAAAAAAAAAGGAAAGGAGCCTTCTTTGAGGTAAAACAGACTGTAACATTCTACATTGATTCAAAATAGTCTAAGATAAACCCTTTGAATACAAGGGTGGATATTCTATAGACTACTGATACTGCTTTGTTGACTATTTTTATCTCTTCCTCATTAGAAGAGAACCTTCAATGAGATGCTTTATGTGGACATAACTGGTAGAATACCTGGATTCATTAATCACTTCTCTTTCCGTTCTTTCTCTCTTGCTTATCAGCTAACTGTCTTATGAAGACCTCCTTGAGTTATAGGCATAAGACATAGGCAGGTTCTAATGTGTTTCCAGAATCATTAAACAAATTTTTTTGGACCATGATTTACACTATGGGATACATTCTGCATTATGTCCCAAGGTGCACACACATAATATAACATACATACCTTTCATTGCAGCAAATGTTCCATGAAACATTAGTTATCCTTCCCACATGTGACACGTTCTGGCATTTTCTATTCTTTTCTATTTCATTTTTTAAAAATGATGCTTTAGACCGGGGTTGTCAAACTCTTTCTGTAAAAGGCCAGATAGTAAATATTTTGGGCTTTGAGGGCTGTATGGTCTTCACTGAAACTACTCAGTGCTGCCGTTGAAGTGTGAAGGCAGCCCTAGACAGAACTTTAGACCGGGGTTGTCAAACTCTTTCTGTAAAAGGCCAGATAGTAAATATTTTGGGCTTTGAGGGACGTATGGTCTTCACTGAAACTACTCAGTGCTGCCGTTGAAGTGTGAAGGCAGCCCTAGACAGAAGACAAACGGATGGGCATGGTTGTGTTACGAAACAACTGTACTTACGGACACCAAAATCCAAATTTCAAATCATTTTCTTGTGTCACAAAATTTAATTGTATCCTTGTTTTTTTCAACCATTTGAACATGGAAAAAACATTCTTAGCTGGCAGGCCACACAAAAACAGATGGTTGGTAGGATTTTACCTGTGGGCTGCAGCTGGCAGATTCCTGCTGTAGTCCACTAAAGTGCACTTATGACCCGTAGTTTGCAAAACCCTCTTCTGGGACATTTCGCAAAGTGACTTAGAGTTCAGCACGGATGCAAATGGGTGCTAATGGAGAGAAAGCATCTCTCTTCCGATGGGTTCGTGACATCCCCGAGTGAACAGAGGCGTCTTCTTTTCAGCAGAAATTCTGTGACTCTTTAACATACTGTCAGACTTCACGACTTTCTAAGAGAGGTACAATAAGGCAACTCTCCTCTACCCTGTGTTAGTCCATTTTCTGTTACTTGTAACAGAATTCTTGAAAATGGATAATTTATAAAGAAATAAAATTTAGTTCTACAGTTTTGGAGGCTAGGAAGTCCA
>NW_007727066.1:405554-407035 GCF_000696425.1 Galeopterus variegatus | reverse complement strand
TTTGTCCATGATCACACCATCAGCAAGCTGCCAAGTTGAAGATGCACATCTTCCTCAGAATTTTTGTAGTTTCCACTAAAAGTAGCAGAAATATTTTGAGAAGGAGGAAAATTTTGAGCAAGATCTGAAAAGGGCTTACGGATATGGATCGTTAAGAGAATGTGGAGGACACACAGGTGTTTATGTGTGTGTGCTCACACGCATAGGAGTGACTTTAGTAAAGGCACAGAAGTCGAAACAGTAAGTTCTGTTTAAGAGGCAGCAAAGCCCTTTAACAGAATTATCAATAGTTGCTAATTTAAAACCAACCAACTAACCAAAAAAATAACCCAGGAAGCCCTAGCACTGCTTGTGATGATTCCAAGTTAGAAATCCTGAGTTCAAATGCATCTCTTAATAGCAACCCTGGCACCAGCTTCCTGTTTCAGAACTGCGAGAAGCCCCACTAGAAAGCCATCAGAGAAAACAAGTGTCATCATGCCCTTTGGCACTGGGTTTGAAATTAGCCAGCACATTTTGAGATGAGCAGGAACATTGTTCACCTTTGGCCTGTCCCCTAAAAGACAAATTAAGCAGTGAGTCTTTTTATGATACCCTGATTTCCTGAAAAAAAACTTTCTTGGAGATAATTTTGTTTTTCTTTAAAAAAATACTTTAGCAGCTGTGAAAATAAAGTTACTGTAGTTCAATAGGATGTAAATACAAGAGGCCCAGTTGATTCAAGGTTGTAATTTGACAGTACACTATTATTTGAACTCTATGAGTATTGAAACAAGGATAAAAATGACCTCAGGTCATGGTACTATTTCCAATTAAAAAAAAAAAACTGCTTTGAAAAACTGTGCTGCATATTAAAACTCATATCTCCTAGTGGCCGGGAATTAGATGTTCTGCACAGTACCCAGAAATCTGTAAATATTAATAGGTATGATTATTCTTACCAGCATATGCTTGTCTTCAATTTTATAGGACTGGGTGAATCAATTGCTCTGTTTTCTGGCATTTTGCAGCATAAATGGAGGAAATGGTAATTAGGCGTGGATGCAGCTGACTTGGAGAATTAGCAGTATGATCAGAGATGCCCAGGTGAATAATGGGCTGGCTTCCTTTATCATTCAGGTCCCCAAGAGATCTTTCCTGACAGTTCTATCTAAGGCAGCCACGACCTCTCAGTCATTGTTTACCACGTCATTCTATTTTGTCTCCTTCCTATCACGCATCGTCCCGTGACATCATCTTGTTTACATGTTCTTTTACATCTTTGCTGTCTGTGTCCCCTCCATGGTGTCAGTCCCATGAGAGAGCAGCTCCTGCCTCTATACTCAGGTCAGCAAACCATGGTCCATGAGCCACATCCAGCCCATTGTCTGTTTTTGTGTGGCTCGAGAGTTAAAATGCTCTTTACATTTTAAATGGTTGAAAACAACCAAAATTTCATGACAGATGAAAATTATGTGAAATTCACAGTTCAGCATTCACAT
>NW_007727066.1:393184-404744 GCF_000696425.1 Galeopterus variegatus | reverse complement strand
AAACAACCAAAATTTCATGACAGATGAAAATTATGTGAAATTCACAGTTCAGCATTCACATATCACTTCTACCAGAATATCACCATGTCCATTCATTTACATACTGCCTATGGCTCCTTTTGCTCTACAATGTACCATGGTAGAGTGGAGTAGTTGTGACAGAGACTGTAGGACCCTGAAAAGCCTAAAATATTTACCATCGTGGCCTTTATGGAAGAAGTTTTCTGGCCCCTGCTGTATTCCCAGCACAATGCCTGGTAATTCTTAAGTGCTTAGTAAATGTAGTGAGGGGCTAATAAAGAGCAGAGTTATTTCCAAATGTCCTTTCTCTGCCACTAATAAGCAAGAAGGAGGAACAAACCAAAATTAGATATTAACTCCAGGCTCTCAAACAATCACAAAATCAAAGGAGGGACATCAAGGGTGTGGCGTGGTCTGCTTGGAAGCTTTGCTTAACATTTCTTTAAAACAGATGACAGAGTACCATCTCTGGAATGTCATGGTATCTCAGGTTCCAGTTTCTAGAAACTGGGTACTTTCAGCTTTCTTTTGGTTGACTGTATTTGCTCTAACCCTCCTGCTTTTCATTTGTAATCTGACTAAAAATTGAATTCTGGGTTTTACCACCTCAAACTCAGCTAACCTCCCTTCCAAAAAATGTCAGCCTCTTAATCCTCTTAATAAAAAGGCCCATGTAACTGGGAGAATACATTCGAAAGAGTCCACAGTACAGAAAGACGATCTGAAAATAACAAGGGGAGAAAATGTTCTAAACGCATCTGCACACACACAGAGTCGCTAAGGAAACATGGCAGTTCCTTGCAAACTGCCAGCACTGTCACATTTATAAAGAATTGACAACAACTGACCTTTGTCTCCTCTTTTCCTGCCTGCCTTTTACCAGGCACAGAAGAGCCTCGTGGCTTGAATGATGCTTTTGATAGGCAGATTTTCAGATTCTGTGCTGTCTGCCTGGATGAGGGGTCCTGGTTTACAGCTCTGCTAAGAGCTAGAAAATCTTTTATGAGTGTCACCTCCATTACAACCCAGTCTATGCAATGGAAATATGCATTTTCACATTGGAATTTGGCTTCTATAGCCCTGAGGAGAGAAATGACATACTCCATTGTATTATTTAAATATTCCTGCTGAACGCCAAATTAAAAATATCCATTAAAGGTTTATTTGATATCTTCCTAATTATTGCCCATTGCGCATTTGACAAATTATTTACACATTTTAATAATTGCGACTTTCTTTGGAAGTGACACAAAAACAATTACTTTTTCGAAATTCCACTGTGTATATGCTTTTGCAACTACACAGCCATTAAAAACAGTCTGTCGAATTAAAGGTTGGGCAATTAATTAAGTGCAAATTCTGTAAAACTGGACCAAGGAGAAAATTCATCAAACCTATGAAATATGACCTATCTTGTCCAAAAGACAAATATGTTTAAACAAAAGATTAAAATTGATGACAAAATTACGGGTAGCAAACTGCACACAGAGCAAATATAAGACAGCTGTACTTGGTTTCAGCATGTTGGGTTTACCCTTACAGAATTCATGATTCATTACCTTCACTGTCTTGTAAAACTTTTCATAGTTAATCTCCAAAGTACTGTATCTGGGATAATAAAAGTTCTCAACAAGAGCTTGGAAGTTCATTACATTAATTATTTGCTGGCCTATAGAGGAACTCAATTAAGTGCAACCCAAGTTGAAGACAGTAGCCCGAGGGCAGTTCTCCCTAGCACAATTGAAAACCAAGTTGACCATGTGGCTACTTCTTTTCGTTTCCCTCTTTTTAAATTTTCTGACAGGGGCTGCCTTCCTTCCTCACTCACACCAGTTTTCAGTATCAAAAGCTCCCGTTTCACTTTTATCTAGAACTGACTCTGCCAGTATTAAGACTTTGGCTCTTACCATGAGCGACAAGCCTCGTGTGTAGGTTTAGTATATACAGCAGGGTCCACCAGAAGGCACAACAGTGGTTTTCATGCGGTGTACACATAATGGGCCCTGTGCATGTGTATGACAAGTTCTGGATGTTACATCAGGCGTTCAGGTTCACAAATCAAAATCGAGGCTGCTGCAAAGCAAGCAGAAGAGGGAGGTGCGTTTGTGGACTGTGGGGATTGTTAAGGATACAAGGCTGTTATTTCTGTATTAAAATGTAATGGTCTCATTAAAGTTAAAACCACTGTTAAACTTGATTGAGTAAATTAGTTAATTAACCATAGCATCCAGCGCATTCCTCCAGGGTATACCTCTATTCCTCAAGAAGCACAACAAATGCAGGCTCAGCTTATAGGATCATATCCTGGGGAGTATGATAACATTCATCTTAGACTGACTTATTGCAGGATCTGTTAAAAAAAAAAAATCAAAAGCTAGAAGGTGAGGGTGTTACCTGGTGTTAAAGGAAGATGAAAATAGCCTACCAATGAAAGAAGACGTATTTTATTTTTAAGCTGAAACCTCTGAAGATTTTCTTGATTAAAAAGAACACCTGATAAGCAGTTTGCAGAGTGACTGTTTTAGTCAGCTCGATAGAGCACTTTTTTTTTCTAGAATATTCTGCCTTCCTTTGTTTCTCTTTGCATTAATATCCATGGGGTTGATTTATGGGGTTGTGTTGGGTAAGTGACTCTAAATAAGGGCTGCCGTTCAGTTTTTGTTGGTGAGTGACTGGGTACAAGGGAGAAGATTTAGGAACCGTCTCCAATTTGCCTGCCCAAAGCCTGGTTTTGAAATATTGGTTTTCATTAGATTGGTTACCTGTGACAAAAATGGCCAACTGAACTCTTTTTGAAAGAATTCAGTCTAATTCTTGGCATATCTGAGTTTCTGCAAATATAAAATAAAGATAATGATAATAAACTACCTCCTAGGGTTGTGTAATGGTTACATATGTGACTATATGTAAACTGCTTAGAATGGCATCAGACACATGATAAGTTCCCAGTAAGTACTGACTATTATCATCACTTAGCATAGAGAAAGGGAGGGCTAGGGATGGAGAGTGGTCCAGAAATGATACGACCAGAGCTCTTGGTCAGCATCTCACCTCCCAGACAGGCTTTTTCTCGAATGCTATGTCCACTTAAAGGGGCCAAGGATCCCCAGACACTGAGTAGCCAGGAAACCTGGGTTTTAATTGTCTTTTAAAAATCTGCCGTCTTCTAACCCAGTGTATTGCCGAAGCAAAGCTGGAGTGGAGAGCTATACTGGTGTAGAGTCTTGATGAAACTTGTATAAAATTTCACACTTAGAAAGATATGTTTTGTAAATCCCATTTGTACAGAGATCAGAACTAAACCTAAACACCAAACAGAAACTGCACATGAATGGAGTAATTTTCTTATCCATAATTGAATATAGTAGATAGGTAAATATATATTTAAAAAAATATATTTTTATATTTTATAGTTGTTTGAGTTCCCCCTAAAAGGAGGACTTGAAGGATTTGAAAAGAAGTAATTTATTTGGGAAGATGGGGCAGGAAACATAGGGAAAGATTGAGAAACTGACACAGAGAGGAGTGGAAAGGCGATATATAATTTAAAAGCTATATAATTATATAAAATGGTTTCCCAAAAGTAAACCAGGTCAGACTAATCATTTTCTAAAACTATTGGTTTGTAATGAAAATGAGATGTCAGGATACCTCCTGAATTGACATTCAGCAAACCTGTAAAAAATGACAACATACGCGATGACTTAGAAAAGCCAGTTCTAACCCAATTTATAAGCCCATTTTAATAATGTGTGATGTAGGTGCTACTGTTATTCCCATTGTACAGATGATGAAACTGAGGCACAGAGAGGTTAACAGACTTGCCCAAGGGTACCATGCTAGTCAGTGGCAGTGTTTGGATTTGAAATGATACAGTTTGACTTTAGAACCCACATTCTTACCATTCACCACCTCTATTGGTTTCAATTCCACTCTCCAAAAGTGGCAAAGCTGTCTTGTATCATTGTGCTTTGCTTGAGAGCATAGCTCAGGAGACAGATGGCCTAGGGTTTCAGACCAAGTTATTATTTAGTTATTATAGATGTGATCTTTGAAAGCACTATTTAGCCTCTATGAGCTTTTATGTCCCCATATATAAAGTGGGGATAATAATAGCTCCTATCTGCAGGTAGGTGATAGCTGTCTTACCCATATTTCCATGGTTCACCCTGGCAATGCCCAGCTGTTTAGAGGATAGTCTCCCTACCTGTTGATAGTATCTCACTGCAAGAACCAGCATCTCTCTGCTTGAAGTCTTTCTCTGGCTGTAACAGCCAGGTCAACCTGCATATGGGCAGGCTGGGAGTGCTGGAGGTGATGCCCCCAGGAGCAACCCTCAAATGATGATGACAGGAGCTGGCAGATAAACATCCAGCCTTTGTTCCATGCAGTCTCTCAGAGAGTCTTCAGTAAGATTGAGTTCTAGATACCTCCGGTGGTAATCAACTCATTAAACCACCCTCTGTTGGCTTTTCTCTTGTCCTGAGTCACTTTCCCAATCTTTCACTATGTTTCTGCCCTAACTTCCCAAATAAATAACTTCTTTTCAAATACTTTAAGTTTCTCCTTTGGGGAGAACCCAAACAAAGACACTAACACTCAGGGCTGTTGTGAGAATTCAATGAAACGATGCATGTAAATAGTTCGTGCAGTGTCTGACATGTAGTAGAGACACAAATAAATTTTATTATCTATTATTATTATATTAGTATATAAAAATCTGACAGTAATTAGGAAGCTGTAATAAAAAGTCTGACTCCAATTTTTGTTGTTTGACTGCTGACAGCTTGTAAGTCTCATCCATCCTTCCCCACCTGCCTCACATCTGGGCAAGCAGATAAGAGAGCCTGGATTTTCCTATTTTGGAGCCAGCAGGAAGTTTAAACTACCCATGGGAACTCTCATGTGGCCCCACCCCTTAACCACCATAAAACCCCCACGTCAATTTCCTTCTCCCACTCTCTCAATGCACTTTGGATCTGCTTGGGAGCCTGCCCTGCTCTCCCCAGAAAGCCTCATTATGTGAGTAATAAATCTTTTCATACCCTCTTGGTATGTGTGTGGTGTCATAAGTCTTGACATCTGAACCAAATTTTGGGTAGAGTTCATCCTGTTTCTGTAGAGTGGTCACAATGGAAGCATTTCTACTCTTTACCATAAAAAGCACTGCAGGATTCCCTAAGATAACAAAGGCTTCTGGAAGTTTTAAAAATTGGTGTTATTTATTTAAGGAGAGGTCCATATAGTAGTGGTGAAGGTTCAGGGCAGGGGTCAAATCTCAAGGGCAGAGATTGAAAACATGAATCATACAGGGCTGTTGAAGGTCAAGGTATATAGATCAGAGAAAGTGAGCTCACCATTCCTTTCCCAGTAGTAAGAATAAAAAGATCAGGAGTTTATACACAGTCTTTGTTTGAAGGAAAATATACCTTTTTAAACTTTACAACACATTGGACTCTGTCATGCACTGGGATTTTAATGAGGATAATTAGTATTCCAATGCATAATCTACATAATATTTTGCAGGAAAAAAATTATTTGGGGCATAGGCCAATGAACAGGCTAGAAATGATGAGGCACAAAAATGTAACAAAAACATAATGTCCTAAATTCATATTCCTTTGGTTGTAATAAAAGAATCTCCATTGTGTATTTTATGATTTCAGAACAGGCGGCCCAAATCCAGGACATTGAATCAGAATTATATAACTTATCTCCTAGCTCTTCTAGTCCTCTATTTATAATAGTAAAGTGTTGGCATGTGTGCAAAAATTTAAAGTAAAGGCTGCTTGCTTCATGATCTTATGATCTTTAATTTTTACCTTTAATTTAATTTAATAAAGATTTCATCATAATATCTTCTTAATGGATAATGAGGGAGAATTCTTTTCAAGACTGCAAAATCTTAATTTCACTCTATAGATTTGTTTTAACTCATAAAAAATTCTGCTTAGTGTAAACATTTAAATATGAATGATGCTAACAGTCAAGAAAACTGCAGCTAGCTGCTGGAAATAACATTACATAGATTTATATATTAACCATATATACTTACAAATATCTAAGATATGAGTGAGGTTAGAATGTTACAAATAGATTTTTCTTTTAAAAATTGCTTTAAAACCAATGTACTCATTCACGCAAAGATTACAAAGAAGTTGCTCATAAGAGAGACACAGGTGACATCGTTTACGCTGACTGTTAAATTGTAATCATCGGAAAAGAGCTATTTTGCAAAGGGAAGAAAATCGGAATCCCAAAATGTTCAAATTCTCTTACTCTTGCTGTAATTGAGTGTTCATTGGTGAAACAAAATTAAAGAGTAAAACTATTTTTATTGGAAAGAAAATGAGCAGAGATTGAAATAAAAGTAACAAAATACCATTTCCTCTGTGGCAACGGATTTCCATGTCCCGCCCGCATTGCCTCAATACTCACCCTCAATATTCAATACTATGGCTTCTTGCTGGCAAGCTGTGACTCTCAGCTGGAGGGATTTTTCTTGCCACAGGAATGCTGGGCCCTTGCTTGTGGGTGGAGTTGCTGGATAAATATTTCAGCCTCCTAGCCCCTTACATCGGAGACTTTGGAGTTGTGTTGTCTCAACTCAGCTGCTGAGTGAACCTGTCTGGGTAGTGGGACACTGTCTCCCAGAAGTCCTCTGTAGCACTGAGCTCCAGATGCCAACACCTGCTCATTCAGGCATACTTCAGGGAAGTTCACTGTCTCACTTCTCTACTCCCTTCTTTATGCTTCCGCTGAGTGAACCTGTCTGGGTAGTGGGACACTGTCTCCCAGAAGTCCTCTGTAGCACTGAGCCCCAGATGCCAACACCTGCTCATTCAGGCATACTTCAGGGAAGTTCACTGTCTCACTTCTCTACTCCCTTCTTTATGCTTCTTGGGATCACCTTCCATTCATGTCCTCGTCCTGGGGTCTATTTCTGGGGGAATCTAACATAAGACACCTTCCAGGAATGAATTTGTTTGGTGTCCATTTCTTGAATCTATCCCTCTTTTCTTTTTACCCTCCCTTCTTCCTTCCTTCATATTTTTAATACCAGGGCAGTGTACATACACTGGTGAGGTGCTAGACACTTCCAGTCAAGTAGACTCTACGAAATGTGTTTCCTAAAGAAAAGCCAGCTACGTGATTAGGTGCTTAACTGAAGGCACAGTGATTATTCCAACACTGGAGGAAAAACTGGCATGGTGAACTAATTGAGAAACACTATGTACTTCTGCATCACGGGACATTTTTAAGGGATTTTGAAAGATAATTTTTCCCTACGTAATCGTTGCTCCAGGCTCTGACTTTTCAACCTGATTCTCAAGAGATATGACTTGATGCAACGCAACGTGGTAAGTCCTTTCTGGAAGGGGTGTGCTGATGGGATGTTGTAGAGACACAGAGACAGACAGGACCAACGCTGGCTGGTCAGATCAAGGAAGATTTCTCAGAGCAGGTAATGCTTGAGCTGGGTTTTAAAAGATAAGTATACATTTGCCTAATGTTTGGGAGAAGAAAATAAATGTGGGTCTTAAAATTCTACCACAAAAATGTCAGCTTTGCTTTCCTTAATCCCAGTGCATGGATCTTGTGGGTTTTACTTTGATCTACAATATAGGCTATCTGTACTGTGTAAGCTTTTGGGAAGATTAGACCGAGATTCATCTATCTGATACTTATTTGAGACGTTTGATATTTGGACAACAAAATTTTCATGGGACTTTTTCCTGCCTGTTCATTTTGTCTCCAAAAGATGCATTAGGTCATGTTAATGTGTGAATTTGGGTTGTCTGAGAGGCAGATGTGAAGGAGGGGTTAGACCCACATGAGACTACTTAGGGGAAATGCCTACAGAGGAAATTGGAGAGAGATCTGGGAAGGAAGTGGGGAGAGCTATTAGACTGTGGTGTAGTTCTGATACTTGCAAAAGAGAGAAGGAAGGTTGGAGAGAAGCCTCTTAGTCTGTACTGCAGCTCTAAGGACGTTTGGCAAAGTTGATGAGCCAAAGTTGCCTGTCAGAGATGTCTCTTGTCTCCAAGGAATGGCCTGTCTTCACACCCCTGCTGCACTCAGTTCCTGGCTGGTGATGAACATGACAGTGGATTTTAGAGTGCAGCATCTGGGTCCCTTCTGCTCCCCACTGTCAGAGATTGAGAGGTACATTTTCATGGCCACCATAAACAATATTTCCACAAGTGTGGAACACATACCACAGAGCATGCTTGAGATGATGTTAGCTAGTACATTGAATTGTTTAGTATGAAAATTATTCTCTTTACAATTCTGCTTAACTCTAGTTAGTGAAGGAGAAAGACTCAGGTTGGTGCTGTCATTTTATAACCCTCCTGTTAACAACAGGCCCTCCCCAGGCTTATGAACTTTAGCAGGTTATAATTCCCAGATCAAACCCAATAACCTTGTTTTGTTTTCATGTATATTTACCATGATAGGTATTTTCAATTTATTTATATTCACAGCTAATAATACTGGTTTCAATTTTATTCTAGGTTATAATTCCCAGATCAAACCCAATAACCTTGTTTTGTTTTCATGTATATTTACCATGATGGGTATTTTCAATTTATTTATATTCACAGCTAATAATACTGGTTTCAATTTTATTCTGTTCAAATCATTTTTTTCTTTTAAATTAAATTTAATTTAGTCAATAAATGAGAATCAGTTTAAAGAAAATATTCAGCAACTAAAGTACAGAGAACAGGTGGCCATGGGAAAAAATTGTGAAAATTTTTGCAGACGACTAAAGTTTGCATAACTGTGACTTAGGTCATCTGAAAGTAGCGTGCTTGGTTCATGTTGTCTCAAGTTTTCATGGAAAATTCTTTCTCTGCCTCACTATTTTAAGTTATGCCATTTCCTCCTGGACAGGGTCACTGAAAGGACTGTCCAGTTTTACAGCATTTCTGTGATTTTGTGGCAAAAGATGTTCATTCTGCTGCTCATCCTTTAAACAAATCCCTAGAGGACAAATCCAGCTTGAATTTAGTTCTAGGGGGATAAAAAGTATTGTCTCTGAATGAAGGTGTATACTTTTTCCTGTCAGAAAAAGACAAGTGTATCTGTCATGATGCTTGCCTTACCTTCCAGAATCCTTAGGGCTGAATTTACTGCTTTTATGTTCTCATCTGTTCCTATCCGGCACCTGAAAGCACAATCTCTTCCTAGTTCCTTCAGAGAACTCTGTTATTTAAAAAGGTCTTAAAAAATTTCAGATATCCCTGGGTCCTACAGCTTTCCTTTGATATCCACATAGACTGGTTCAGTCTGCCCGTATCAGCTAGGATGAGCTAGGTTGTGCTGTGGTAATAAATAGCCCTCAATTTTTAGTGGCTTATAAACAACAAAGGTTGATTTCTTGCTCCTGCTCTATGTCTATTTCAAGTTAGCTCTTCTTTTTTTCTTTATTTGTTTATTTTTTGAAAAAAGAAAGACTTTATTGAGAGGTTCACGAGCATGTGGACAAGAGGCAAAGTTAAATCTGTCTCCCTAACCGGAAAGGCAAAGTTTTATTCAATTGGGAGTCAAGGTGTGTAGGCTCATAAAATTGGAGTTGGCAAGTTCTGGTTGGTCGAGCTCAGGGAATTTCTGGTCTCCCTCCCTTTTGGGTTCATCCTGCAATCGTTCACGGCACCCTTCCCTTCAAGTTAGCTTTTTAATTATCCTCACTGAGAGAAGCTGGCTGCCAGAGCCTTCTCTACCTGGCTGGTTGTTGGTTGTTATGGCAGGGCAACTAAAGAACACAGCTGTTTATTCATTTTCTTCTAGAGGTACCACCATGGAAATGATATATTTCACTCCTGTTCCTATTTCATTGCCTAAAGCACATCTTACCACCTGCTGAACTTGAAGGAGGCAGGAATATGCAATTCCACCATGTTCCTGAAAGAAAGGAGACTGTGGCATTGGTGAATAGTCCTAAATATTGTCACACAGCTATACCTCATAATCTGGGAGATCTGCTAAGACCTCCCTGAGATCCCTAAGGCTTCCTGAGTCAGTCCTTGCTACACCTTGTCTGACATTGCCTGTCTTTAGCCGTTACTCTTCCTGCCTGTGGTGGTCACCTAATCTCACCACTTTTAACTCACATTGGATGACAAGAGATGTTATTCCCACAATGCACCATTAAAACAATGTTCTTGTTTGTAGCAAAACTTTATGGCCAGTTTGGGATGCAGTGAAAGGAAATTACAACCCAGGGGGAGAGGAGCAATAACCTCAAATTATTGAGAGTATGCTTTAATGCACCATTAAAACAATGTTCTTGTTTGTAGCAAAACTTTATGGCCAGTTTGGGATGCAGCGAAAGGAAATTACAACCCAGGGGGAGAGGAGCAATAACCTCAAATTATTGAGAGTATGCTTTAGGTAATTTGCTATTTTATTGACCTACTGTTGTATCCATGGTGCCTACAACAGAGCATGGCACATTGTAGGGGCTCAATAAACACTTAGTGAATGAACCATTTCAATGTAAGTCATCACTGATCCTGGACATTTTTAAATCCTTCCCTGCCATGTGGAATTTCCTACTGCCTGGTAGCCTCTGAATTCCTAGCATATATGTATATATTTTTTCTTTCTCTTCCAGACTCCTCACCTCACACCTCACAGCTTCTAGGAGCTCCTCCTTATGTGAAAGTAAAATATTTAGCTCTTTCTATGTTTTACTCTTCACTACTATGACCTAAAAGGTTTCAGTCTTCATGCTCCAAGGACCTTATCAAGGCAGTTTCCTAGGTTAAAAAAGAAGATTGGAACCTCCCTTAGGATGAATCGTGTCACATCCGTTGAAGCAGAAGTGGTTGCAGTCAGTATCTATTTTCAATAATATTTCTTGTCTTTCTGTTAAAATATATTTTCGTTTGAATCCTTTTTACCAAAATTTTTGTTTTTTGGAGTGGGTGCATGTATTAATAAGTAGTTCATTCCTTTTTTTATCACTGAGTGATATTCCATTGTATGGAGAATACATTTTTTTTGGTCCATTCATTCACCAGTTGATATGCATTTGGGTTGTTGTCATATTTTTGTCTATTATAAGTAAAATAGCCATATATTTTCATTCTCCGCAGAGAATGGAATTAGTGAATTATATGATATGTATGTATTTTTAACTTTATAAGAAATTGCCCATCTGTTTTCCAAAGTGACTCTATCATTTTACATTTATACCAAAAGTGTGTGAGGCTCCGGCTGTTCTCCATCCTCTTCATCACTTGGTATTGTCAGTCATTTTTATTTTAGCTATTTGGGTGGATTTGGTGGATTTATGGGAGTATCTCACTGTGATTTTTGGCGTTTCTCTTATGTCCAATGATGTTAACATATTTTTTCCTGTGTTTGTTGGCCATCTGTGTGTATGTGTATACACACATATATTTATGTATGCATATGTATGTACACTCACATATATATGAGTGTGTACATATATATTTTGTAAAGGGTCTGTTAAAATCTTTCACCTATTTTTTTGTTGAATTGTCTTTTTTGTTATCAAGTTATCGCT
>NW_007727066.1:391615-392506 GCF_000696425.1 Galeopterus variegatus | reverse complement strand
CTGTTAAAATCTTTCACCTATTTTTTTGTTGAATTGTCTTTTTTGTTATCAAGTTATCGCTTATATATTCTGGATGGAAGTCTTTTGCAAGATGTATAATTTGCAAGTATTTTCCTCTGGTACTTTATTATTTTCTTTTTCTACTTTCTTTGGGTTTAATCTGTTTATTTTTCTTTTTCTAGCTTCCTAAGGTGAAAGTTTAGATAATTGATTTTAAACCTTTCTTCTTTTTAAATGCAAGCATGTACAGCTATAAATTTTCCTCTAAGCTCTGCTTTAGTAGTGTCTTCCAAATTTTGATATGTTGTGTTTTGATTATTGTTCCTAATTTAATTATGTTATGGTCAAAGGACATATTTTGTGTGATTTCAGTTCTTTTAAATTTATTTTTAATTTTTAATTTTTAAATTAAATTTATTTTTCTTAATCAACACATAATAATTGTATATATTTATGGGATGCATTGTGATATTTAGCTACATGTATACAATGTGCAATGATCAAGTTAGGGTAATTACAATATCCGTAACCTCAAACACTTGTCATTTTTTTTTCGGTTCGAAACATTCAAATTCCTTTCTACTAGATATTTGAAATTATACAATAAATTGTTGTTAACTGTAGTCTCTCTACAATGCTGTAGGACACTAGAACTTATTCTTCCTTAGTTCTTTTAAATTTTTTGAGACTTAAAAAAAAGACTTTCATGTTAGTATAATTGTGAATTTCTTTAAATAGACACTTTATGTTAGTATGACATAATTGTTACAATTAATGAGCAAACATCTGTATGTTATTATTAACTAAAGTCCATAGTATATTAAGAACATTAGTTTTTACCTAATGTCCGTTTTCTGTTCCAGGATCATATCCAGGATAACACATTATGTT
>NW_007727066.1:388664-391168 GCF_000696425.1 Galeopterus variegatus | reverse complement strand
TTTTTTTATTATTTTTTTTAATCCTGAAGTTTGCAGACTAATATATTTGGATCCATCCTATCTTCTCTCTGGGCTTTTATTTTCCCTTTTGAGGAATAAGTTCACTTCCCTAGTGGATTAAACTATACCTCTAATGTCTCTTCTTGGTGTAAAATTCTCTGATTCTATGAAATCCTTATTTCAGACTAAAGTCTGAATGACTCTAAGATTTAATAGAGGTTAAGAGCTTGAGTTTCGAAGACAGACAAAAATACTTGAAACCTGGCTCTGCCACTTACTAGTTATATAACCAAAAGTAAATTTTTCAACTTGTTTATATTTCAACATTCCTAATTATAAAGGGTGATATAATTCATAGGGTGATGGCAAAGAATAAATTACATAATGCATACAGAATCATATGTGGTAAGCACTCAATAAATGATAAGTATCATTATTTATCACTCCTTTCCAGTGGCATCTTTGCATTAAAATAGTATTTCCAAAGATGTGTTTGGTGGAAAACAGTTCTGAAAAATATCCTCCCAAAAGGATTTTGTAGTCAGATACCTTTAGGAGATGCTCATGCTCTACCTTCCCCAATTTTCAAGGCACATTAGTATATTAAAAGCTCTAAAAAGTTATTCAATAAATAAATCTGCTAAAATTTGTTGATCCAGCATCCGAAATATTTTGATTACATAAAACTTTTTTCTTTCATAGGAGTATACCTATTAAAATATATAAACAAGAAAAAAATTGAAACCTTTAAGGTGTGATTTCAGGCATCCATCAATTGGTAGGAGCAGTGGAAAGGAGGATATTTGGGGAGAGATTCCTGGCCTTTCCAGATGGGAGCTCTTATTAACGCCTTGGCTTTATCCAAACTTTATCCAAAAGTTGGCTTGATCCAAAACTTTAGCCTAAATCAGAGTTTGGAAAACTATGGCTCCTTGTCTAGCCACCTGTTTTTTATAAATAAATGTCTATTAGAACACATTTACATTCATTTGCACATTGTCTACAGCAGCTTTAATGCTACAAGGGCGGCATTGAGGGATGGTGACAAAGTCAGTATGGCCTGCAGAGTCTACAATATTTACTCTGTAGGTCTTTGCAGAAAAAGTTTGTTGGACCCTGGCCTGATGACAAGGTTACATCTATAAGAAATGCATGAACTCAGAGTGGATTTTTTTTAGTCCATCTTAGTAAGTCCTTGTTTTTCCAGTTCATAAAGAAGTGAGATGCTATGTTCTTGTATTAATAATCCTGACTTTTGAAAAGATACCAAAGAATCCCCATAACTCAAAGGGAGCAGAAGAAAAGGGAAACTCCCTGAAAAGACAGGAATTTACAGTTCATGGGAACTGGAATGCCCTTCAGCTATTCTGGCCCTTAAATCCAAATACATAGCAGTTCTCATAGGAACTGCATGGTTGCCCCAATTTCTCGTGAAATTTTCTAATGTTCTCTATTTAGTACTGAGTCGTCCTGTAGGATAATTAACATTATTGTGAGATACAACTTTATCTTTCATGAGGCCTCAAAAGTTTCACTGTAATTCCTGTTAAATTACTTTGGGGGTAGCAGTGCCACTGAGGTGGGACATGAACAGAGTTTCTTTACTGAAGTGGTTAAGAATAGTCTACTTCAGGCCCCATGGCTTTGGATTCATGGCTAGTACCACAATAGAGGCTCTCAGGGAAATAAATATGACTTCTGAGATGAGGAACCAAGTTTTTGATTTGTATCATATCATTAGGTCTTTAAAGTGGATAATATAAATATCCAGCTAAAATTCCTCTCTTCCAATTTTTGGAAGACAGAAAATGTGCCTTATCATACAAACCAGGAATCTTTGGTTTCACAGCAGATATACTTGTGGTTACAGAAACTGATTTTGAGCTCTGAGTTTTAAGAGTCTCCATCCACTCATTCATTCAACAATTTATGGAATCTACTTTATGTGACACATTGACCATGCAGCAGAGAGTAGAGAGTGAACAAATCAGACAAGGCCCTTACCCTCACGGAGACTGAAAGTCTAATGGGGGAGTGCTGTGGACTGATTGAATTGTGTCCTCCAAAGTCCATACATTAAAGCTTAGTCCCCACTGTAACTGTTGAGAGTGGGAAATCCTATTACGGTAATTGAAAGGTGGGACCTTGAAGAGGTGATTAGATTGTAAGGACCATGCAAATGTGAATGGATTAATAATGGTGGTCATTGGCGTGGTTCTGAGGGCTTTAAAAGGAGAGCACATGAGAGTCTCTCTCTGTTCCACCATTTTCTGCCATGTGAGACCCCTGCATTGTGACCATCAAAAATAAATAGATAAAGCAGCCACCAAAGGAGACCCCCACCGGATGTGTTCCCTGGACTTTGGACTTCCGAGCTTCCAAAACTGTAAACAATATATTTTGTTTTCTTTATAAATCACCCAGTTCTAGATATATATATATATATTTTTGTCTTTTTCCGTGTCTGGCAATGGATCGCAACCCTCAGTGTTGCCCCCGTACCG
>NW_007727066.1:385186-387988 GCF_000696425.1 Galeopterus variegatus | reverse complement strand
GGCACACTTATCCAGTGCGCCACCGGGCCGGCCCCAGTTCTAGATATTTTTTAAAAATAAGCAACAGAAACGGACTAATACAGGGAGACATGGTAATAAAAAATACTCAGGTAACTATACAATTGTTACCTGTGATACTTGCTCCACGAGAATCAAAAGGTGCAGTGGTAGGTACCAGAATGGACCATTCAGATAGACAGGAGTGTTTGAGGACTACACCTGAACACTGAAGAATGTGATCACCAGATCTACCTGGGAGAAGAGGAGGCATTCCAGGTAGAAGCAGCAGCATGGAGCGTAGGATTTTAATCTGGTGGCTACATTTTGGGAAAAGATCTGAGACACTGGATTCTGATCTTGACACATTCTTGAATTAGTTTAATTTTAAGTAACTTTACCATTCTTGGCCCCAAACTTTCCATCTCTTAAATGGCAAGAATAACATCAACGTGAGTGCTTTATAGAAAATCCTGGGAAACCTTGCTAATATTTTGATCAGAATTGATGGGAGAAAAATAGCTTTTATGTTAATATCAGCTCATTTGTTAAAATCTTGGGTAAAGATGCCAGATGAAATTTTAGTGGTCACTCAAGCGTTTTTGGAAAGGGACATTTGTAAAGGGGTAGGGTGGGGCAGAATCTGGATAAAATTAGAATTATAATTCCATTCCACATTTTTATAATTTCAGTCAAATATGACAAATCTGAGATAATATTATTTCCTTTTAGACTGAGGACTGAAAGAAAAATTCCCAGTGATATTTATGTAAATTATATAAATTATTGTAAGTTAAAAAATAAAAATAAAAATAAATAAAATATTATTAAAGCAATTCGCCTAAACCCAACTGAACTAATTGAATCTCCATGGATTAATATATCCATAAATAGTTATATTTTATCAAAGTCAAATACAGGGCAAATACTTGTGTTCATGCATTACTCAACCTGAGTTATTAAATAAAATCTGTGCTGTACTCTTTAAATTAAGATTCCATCCATTAATAAATGTTTTAAAAAGGTATGGATGGAATATTGTTTGAAGGAGAAATGCATCCCCAGTATTTCCAGTTGAATCCAGCTCAGTGAAATGCAAATTTTATAAATTCCAATCCATCAAATAGAAATTTTACTATAAAAGGTTTTCATGCAAATAATAGCTGTCAACTATCAATTAATGCACACAGTCCCATTTTCCTTAAGTACTGTATTGAACTTTAATAAAAGGTTACTTATTCTATCAAATTGCTTTATATGTTGTAAGATTAAGCTTAACCAGAAATTAACATCAGTAGTCCATGAAGAGAGCATACAAACAAAATTCACCAGAATGACAGGGGAGCCTAAATGTTTCTGTTGTACACTGAGAAATATGCTTCCACACACATTTAAAAAATGCAAAGAATTCATTCTTTAAACCATTGCTATCAGAAAATTTAACCCATTCTTAGCTTCATGTCTCTCCTATATCTCTTTGCCCCCTTGCTTTGAGCCACATATGGTGTGTGAATATCATTGTTATCTATGTAAACAGTGCAAAAGCTTAACTCAGCAGCAGCCAGCTGGTATGGGACATAGTACCGAAACCAGGGCTTTGCTCTTTGCCCCCTTGCTTTGAGCCACATATGGTGTGTGAATATCATTGTTATCTATGTAAATAGCGCAAAAGCTTAACTCAGCAGCAGCCAGCTGGTATGGGACATAGTACCGAAACCAGGGCTTTGAACCCAACATATCCAGGTTCAAATTCCA
This sequence comes from Galeopterus variegatus, assembly GCF_000696425.1. NCBI lineage: Eukaryota > Metazoa > Chordata > Mammalia > Dermoptera > Cynocephalidae > Galeopterus > Galeopterus variegatus. The sequence continues at coordinate 386,236 of NW_007727066.1, read as the reverse complement.
GCTCTGGCATTTGCTAGCTGGGTAACTCCAATCTAGTGGCTTCATCTTCCTGAGCCTTAAATTCTTCATCTGTAAAGTGAGAACAATAAACTTCTCTTTGAGGATTGCTCTGAATACTAAGAAGAAAAATGTATAAACAGTCTGGAACATAAGAGATATCTGATAAGAGGTAGCTGTACTTATGATTACAAAATTGGCATGAGATTAGGTAAGGATGTCAATACCCTAACCCAGAAAGTCACTGCCCACCCAAATTAGAGGTGCATATAGTTGGGACAGTCATAATGGATTTTTGTGCTTTTGTAAAACGATGGTTATTTCAGATCTTCTAGAAGTAATAAACTACATGTGCTATAATAAAGGGTAATTGATATAATGCTAATGACCCAGGCATGCTCTATGCCCTTTGAAAACTCCCTAAACACCGGGTTAAAATTTTTTCTCCCCAAACCATGTGCATATCAATGTGAAATGGCATTGAGTGATGGTAAATAAATGAATATAGTAGAATCAGGAGATTTGGGTTCTTGTCCCAATTTTGTTACTAACTGAATACATGTCCTTGGATAACCATTCTTCCTTTCTAGATATCGGTTTCCTCATCTGGCAGATGAGCAGTGGTCAGGTGTAAGTGGACAGGTGTAGGAACCAGGGAGAGGTGGGGGCTATGACCAGATGGAAAGCGGGTGTCACTTCTGTAGAGATGTTCTCTCCCCAGTTCGAGAGGGCTGTTGCCTTGCTGAAACCTAGGCTTAGTATCAATAAATCTGCAAGAAAAGTCAGAAATACAGACTTGGCAAATACTTAAAACAATTATTTTAATACACTGCTCTGTTCAAAGAAATCACATCTCCTGGAGGATTACGTGTTTTTGGGCTGCCTGTTTGGAACTCTGGGCTAGATGTTTTCTGAAAGCCCTGTTCAGTTTTATAATTTTTGGGAAGTCTCCTTTTTGTCTGACTGTATACTCTAATCCTAAAAAATGATTAACAAAACCCAGATAGATTTTGGCATGAACTAAGCTTAAATTGACTGCTTTCTATCATGAAT
>NW_007727066.1:382393-383456 GCF_000696425.1 Galeopterus variegatus | reverse complement strand
TTTGTTGTCTGTTTTCCACTCAGGAAAGAGACGCTCATGTAAATAGAATCTCTCTTACTGGCTCATGTAAAGAGTCATTCTGAGGTGCACTGAGCTCAGATACTTGCTAAATGTATGGTGGCTGTTATTTTTCATAGCCGAGAAAGTCAATTTTTGGAAAAGGACACCACCACCACACATGCAAAAAATATTTTTGAAGAAAATTCTGGTGTTCGCTCTGTAGTTTGTGGTGTTATATGATATTTTGTTATGGATTAATTGCTTATGTGTTCATTTTTAGTCTCCCCACTAGAATGTAAGCTCCATAGGGCCAGAGACTTGGTCATTTAGTTCATGGCTCTATCGCCACTGACTACAAGAATCCTGGCGCTCAGTGGTTGCTTAATAAATATTTGTTGAGTGAATGCAGAAATGAGTATTTGTTGTTAAGAGAAAATGACTTTGGAATTCTNCTGGCATTGACCAGTGTCTAAGTTCAGCAAACAGAGAGAGGGAGAAGAAATCCAGAAGAAAGGAAAAAATTATTGTTTCATATTCCTCCCATTGAGACGATCTTCTGAAGACTGGGATTTCCATTGGTATCAAAAGTGACGCTATTTCTCAGTGTTTGCCTGAATCTCTCTCTGGGCTTTCTTCCTAAGCTTCTGTGTTTTATTAATTATGTAACACATCGGCCATCATAGAAAAATGATTAATGTTACTTCAGAAACATGGAAATAAATAAGCCAAGCTTCAATATATGATTATGTAGGCTTGATATAAACCCCAGGGTAGCCATCTTTTAAGAAGTGTGTGTAAGGAGTTTAACACAGCCCGTTGCTACAGTACTTAAAATCTGGCAGCACTGTGAGTAATTGCTTGGCAGTGGACAGCGCTTTAGATGAATTTGTAATTTGAAAAGTTAAATTAACCTTGAAATATATTATTTGTTGTCTGTTTTCCACTCAGGAAAGAGACGCTCATGTAAATAGAATCTCTCTTACTGGCTCATGTAAAGAGTCATTCTGAGGTGCACTGAGCTCAGATACTTGCTAAATGTATGGTGGCTGTTATTTTTCATAGC
>NW_007727066.1:359281-380859 GCF_000696425.1 Galeopterus variegatus | reverse complement strand
AGGATAAGTAGGAGTTGGAGAGCATTTGGAGCAGAGGGAAAGCATGTGCAAAGGTTCTGAGGTAGGAACAACTTCATGTCTGAAATATAGCAAGCGACCAGTGTGGCTGCAGTAGAGAGAGTAAAGAGCAGAGCGAAAAGCATGAGGTTGGAAGGAAAATGTTAGGTCAAATTACTAGGTCTTTGAAGTCCAGTTTTTGCCTTTATCCTGAAAGAAATGAGATGTTATTCAAGTGTTGCAAATAAAGTAGTAAAGTGATCACATTTTAATTTTTAAGATCTTATTCAAGTAAATTAGAAAAAAAAACCCTCTTTTTAAATGGGGGAGGAGTCCATCTTTAGTTTTCCTTGGATTTTCTTACAAGAAGGAGAGTAACTGGTGCTCCTAAAGTAGGGTAAATTAATAAAATGGTTATGGTTGGGTGCAAAAGGCCTTACCTCCCATTATCCACACATGAATCCAGTTCTACTCCAGGGACATTTTTGTCTGATCTTACTTCTAAAAGTTGTACAAACCAGAGATTTTATAAGATGGACTGATTTTGTTTTGAATTAAATATGAAATCGCTGAAGTGCTAGGTGGTCAAAATGTGTTTATCCCTTTTGCTAAATTTGCATGGGTAGTTACTTTCAATTCAAGAAATTATTTGATTGATTCATTCTTTCCTCATTTGTTACAACAAACACATTACAATCACCTCATATGTATCATGTCTTAGTTGCCAGGTCTAGAAATGAACATAAAAATACTCTCTATGAGCCATGTAAGTGGTGCTCAACAGTGTTTGATGAAAGGCTAAATGATGAATAGGGTGTTCTCAATCAGGAGTGGATACACCAATTATCACAATGTGGTCCTTGTTATAGGAGATATAAGAATAAGAAAGTGCTCTGGGAGAAACCAACTCTATTGAGCGTGAAAAGAATAGGAGATCAGAGAAGACACCAGTGGGGAGATAACATTTGAGTTGGGCTTTAAAGAAGAGAGAGGAGTTTCTGAGCAAACGGTATAGCTTAAACAATGGCCAACATGCAGAATTGCCCACATTTTAGTCATTTTGTGGTTTAAGAGTATAGCAACTCTTATTTAACTGATATTTTAATTTAATAGACAAAAACTTAGTTTCATCCTAAATAATAGAGCTATAAAAGCATGGGCTCAATGTGCTAATTTTAGTTTTTCCAAATACACATTTAAGGAAATAAACATTCTATAGATTGCCCACCTAATGTCCCTGTCCCACATTCCTCTTTTCTAGCAGAACCCCAATGGGTTGGGTTATACACCTTTCCTCCAAGCAATCACATGCTTCAAAGAAAGCTGACCCCATTCTCAGCTCAAGCATATTGAACCTAATTAGTCTAAGCCAGTTATCAAAGTCCTGTTCCCCTCTCCAGTGACTGGTTCAAGGGAGGCCGTGTGACCCAGCTCTGGCCAATGAACAATAAGAGAGATCTGCTGGGGAGATTCTGGGAAATGTTTCTTATTCTTGAGGAGACACCAGAAGAGGATATTTCTTGCTCCCCAAAGCTGCAGAAGCTCATCTTTCTGCCATGAAAAGAGTCTGCTTATAGTCAAAGCTCACATTCAGGATGGTAGAATAGACGCATGGAAAGAATCTTGGTGTTAATGAATAATAGACCCATTCTCTTAACTGGCAGAGAGTTGCCCTACTTCTGGACCTCTTACTGTAAGAAAGAATAGTAAAAGGCCAGATAGTAAATATTTTAGGCTTTACAGGCCGAGAGGCAAAAATCAAGGACATTATATAGGTACTTTTATAACAAGCAGGAAAACAAATTTCTGCCAATTTTTATTGGTGAAATTCAAAATATAATAATAATAATAGAGTATAATTTTTTGTAATATAGGTCTAGTAATGAGGAGAGTGGGATTCTTTTCTTTTTTTTAGTGCTCCCTAAAACCCGTTCTTGATTGGCAGACCATACAAAAATAGGCAATGGGACAGATTTGACTTGTGGGCAACCCTTGTTTTAAGACAATTTGTGTTTTAAAATTTTTATTGGCTGAAAATTGTTATTTCCAAATAATCGTTACTATTCATAGCTATGGTCATCCTAATTGATACACAGTAAACATTAAAATAGAAAATTCTCTGTGAATCACCCCAAACCACCTTACATCAAATAAAGAGATGATTAGCAAATTTGGGGAAATAGTAGTTTACATTCACTAAGTACTTATGTGCTCAGTATTGGATTCTAAATATTTTATATGTATGGACTAATTTAATCCTTGCAAAAACCCATCCGGTAGGTGGTATTATCATTGCCTTTTTGTGGATGAGGAAATTGTGTCACGGAGCATTTAAACAGTTCTCGTTAAAATGAGGTTGGTTAGCAAGTCTCTACTACTGTGATGCTTAGCTCTGGTCTTTCATCCCTATTTCTGTGCAAATGAACCATCTATGTAAACCTGCTTCTGTTTCGAACTTCCTAACCTAACTGGCACAATACGGGGAAGTCAGATACGGAAACAGATGATGCAGCTTTAAAAAAAATTATCATTGCATTTCTTTATGGTTAAAGAGCATCTGGAACAATTTAAGAAGTTAGAAGGGGAATAAGATGTTTTACAACATAATATCCCCCAGGATTGCCACACAAGTGGGAAACGCGTTAGTTGAGTAATGGCTCTGTGCTCTCCTTTTTTGGCGTGCTTTATCTAGATCTCAACATTACTGTAGTGAGGTTGGCTCTTTATCTGTTTAGTTTTGAAAATTTTTCTTTAATCCTAGCATTCCAGGGAATAAGGTAGCACTCCAAATAATAATTCACACTAAAAATGGAGAAATCATACCATTCATGGGGAAAGAACAAAAATAAAAATGTGAATCATTAAAAACCAAGAAAACAAAAAAGAAAGACTAAATAAATCTCTGTAATTATGTATCACAAAAGAAAAGTCAACTCCAAATGGTTCAGTAATCTCATCGCCCGCCTCACTAAGAATCGTTGCAACATGCTCAGCCTCTCCTTTAAGATAATGAGCAGCACACACTGAAGAAAGAAAGTAAACACGAGCAACAGTTTCTCATCTAAACACAAAACAAGATGAAATAATTCACCTCGAGGTTTGCTATTGGATCCTAGTGTAGAGAGTTTTAATTTATTATCTGTCCTTTCCTTTAAAAGGTTAGTCAAGGGAGCAATACAAAAAAAAAAAAATGTGAAAGTTGCCACTCTAACTAGACGATGCATTTTGCCCCGACCTCCCCCAATAGCAGTCCCATCTGAAATGAACCCAGAAAATTAAGGCTTCAGTAATTAACCAAATTGAAAGACAATAATTAGTAAACAACTTTGTCATCCTTAAAACTGCACTGCTGCCATTAACATTTCTATAGTTTTCCAATTAAGTTATAAATCAAAAGTGATACAAAAAGATAGTGAAAAGGCTGCATTAAAAATTCAAAGATCAGCTTATTCCTCCCTCTGCCATTCTTCTGCTTATTTTATTTTCTCAAGCAATGTAGCCACAAATGCATCATCGTTACCAATGCCCCTTTTACCTCGGAAAGTGATTCTTACTAATTGAGCCGAAAAAGAGTGTAGACTAGAGGGTTTATTTATTTTTTCTTCATACCTGTCCTTCCTTTTCTAGAATTTATTCTGAAAGACCAAACAAACAAACAAACAAATAAACAAAAAACCAAAAAACTTCATGGATGGGAAAGGACTAAAAAAGCATTATGCAAAATAGATGTAAAATAGTCTTCATAATATTGTTGTCTTGTCTTTTTCGCCTGTCAAGGCAATCCATAGAGTTCTGCCCCAGACTCATATCTTTATGTTTCCTCTCAATTATGGTTGTTCAACATAAAATTGGATAATCTCAGACACACCTACCAGGATGTAAAAAGAAAAATAAGTCAGATAAGTCAGGTTCTTTTTTTTTTTTTTTTTAGATGATATTTTATCTGTTGGAGTGGGCTAAATTGCTGTACTCTTTGAGCAAATCCTATTTTCCTGCTCTTTCAAGAAGTCATTTGCAGCTCTGCTTCTTGGGTGATGTAGTCTCCTTCAGCAAAAAAAGAGTAGCTCTCAGTTTTGTTGCATGTACATGGGCTTCTGGACTGCTTATAGTTTTGTATGTCATACACTCAATTCAAGGGCTTGCTTTGATTTTCTACACTGGGCAGACTGAACTCATGCAAATGTTTCATCTCCAGCTACCCAGATGCTTGTGCAAGAATGCTATTTAGGTATGAGTGCTATCGATCATGAAGGTTTTAGGTATGAGTGATATCGATCATGAAGTCTAAGTTTTTCAAGAGTGTTTTTCATGCATACCCCAGTGTGAGAGGTCCCAGCCATTCCAATCAAGTCATCTGGAGGATTTTTAAAAATGAGACCACTCTTTGCCCAAGGCTCTGACCCATCTGGGGCCCCAAGACTATTTTCATTGAGTCCCTTGGTTTATTAGTTCATTCAATAGATAATATGTAATGCTTGCGATATCCTAGGCACTGGGGACACAATGATGTCCAAGACTGACGACACACTGTGCAACTGGCATTTGAGTGGCAGTTTCTAGGAACAGAAATTTTCCAAAGCCCATGCAAGTGAAAGGTGTTTTATTGAATGGCTAAAAGATGTCATAACTGGAAATGGCAATTCCTCATGGTATTTGGGGCTAGACACCACTATTCTATTAGGGATGAAACCATTGTGTTACCCTCTCTGTGGCCACATTGTTTTGGGGCTTCTCTTTTTTTTCCCTGCATGTCTGCTCTAGTATTTTGTTCCTCTCTGAAGACCAGCATTTTGGATTCTTCTATCAAGTGTATACTTGACAGAAAATGGCCACTTCAGCCTTGACTTGATGTGATCTTGTAGTTCTTGAGTTTAGTGCCATCTGACTCTTAGATGACAATCTTGAGAGAGAATCCGATTGGTTGATGCTTAGTCGGTGAATTCCTCTCCTGTGCTAGTTGTCCATGATTGGTACAGTAAATTATGGCTGGGAAGTTGAGTTCCACATCCCAAACGTGCCTGCTGGGGCTCTGCCTCTATTCCTTTGCCAGAGACTGAGGGCAGGGGAGGTGGGCTAGGAAGCATTCCCCAATGTGCCTACTACAGGGTCACCATTAATGTGCAGCTCTGCATGCATTCTATGGGCTCATGCTCACTTCTTCTCTTCACAGTTGTTTAGATTGTTATATATGTTTTGGGAAACAGAAGAGTAGGAGAGTTGTCTCTTTCTTTCATTTATGGGAATTTCTAAATAAAAAATTAAATTTCCCATATTTTAAAAGTAATGTATGTTCAGTGTAAGAAATTTGGAAAATAGAAAAAAAATCACAAGAAAATAAAAATCCCTTGTATCCTGACTCTTCAAAGACAATTGTCATTAATATTGTGTGTTCACATGTATGTGCAGCAAGAATGGAACCTTACTCAACATGTTTCTCAAAATAAAAATGTCTTTTTTTTTTTTAAAGATGACCGATAAGGGGATCTCAACCCTTGGCTTGGTGTTGTCAGCACCATGCTCAACCAGTGAGCAAACCGGCCATCCCTATATGGGATCCGAACCCGGGGCCTTGGTGTTATCAGCACCACACTCTCCCGAGTGAGCCACGGGCCGGCCCTAAAAATGTCTTTTTGTCTTTTAAAAGCGTAGTAGCCCTATCATATATGCCCGTCGAGTGAGTTCACCCAGTAAAGAAATATAAAAAGTGAAAAATGAAAATTTCTTCAGAAATTCCCACCTTTCAGAGAAAATCATTGATTACAGTTGGCATATATCTTTCCGGTTTTTTAAGATATGTGTGTGTGAGTATATATTTTTATGCACAAATATCAATACATGTTGCTATTTCATATCCTTTTATACTTCAGGGTAGTATTCTATTGAATGAATGTACCATAATTCAATAAAAACTTTCTTTCAACGGACATTCCTGGTGTTTCCAGTTTTTTTCTTTATGATTACAGATAAATTTTGCATAGTTGTCCAAAAATTTTCTTAAGATATACTGCTTTGTGTGAGACAAAAGTTGCCATTTTTAGCCAAATAGGAGAGAGACCATATTGGGGAATTAAGTATCCAAGATATATACAAAAATCAAACAAGACATATAACCCCCCCAAAATACTCTCAATACCATGAAGTTCTATGAGAGAAATAGAATCAAGAATGTAAGAGGCGGTACCTGAAGATGATGGAAACAAAAGAAAAGAAAAAAAAAATCTTTTTAAAGGGAAATCTGGGAGAGAGGGAGGAGGGAGGGAGGTGTTGGTGATGGGCCATAATAATCATATACAGTGTATATTGACAAAATAAAAATTTAACGAAAAAAAAAAAAAAAGGGAAATCTGACAATGCAGATTTAAAAAGCTGATGGCAAAGGAGCTTCGGCTTTCACCAGGTTACTGGAACATCTGTGAGAGAGGCACAGATTTTACTGCCATGTAGCCCGTACACCGGCAGAAGTGTGGTTCCTGGGATAAACCTGGCAACTCGTGGTATGTCTACACTGATCATGCTCTGGAAGTTCAATGTACTTTGAAAAGCATTACAGAGAAAGGCTCTACTTTGTGAAAACTGAAAAAACATAAATTCTGACTTGAATAAAATGTATAATTTTAGAAGGAGAGTGTTTGTGTTATAAAAGGATTGCTCACACCAAAGTGTTCTTTTTGCTAGACAGATCCTTAAACACACCTGAAAGGGGATTTGATTTTAAGATCACTCGAACTGGATCTGTTGCATGTACTTTCAAATGCTCGCTTTGTGGTGGGAGTGGTGTTTAGTCACAGATACTTTATAAGAAAAATGGAAGGTAAAATTGTATATGTTTGTGTCTTTTCCCCATCTAGTTTCTAATTATTACTTAAATTATCTTAAAACAATTAGGAAAGCTATAATCAGAAAAAAGCCCAAATCAATTGTCCTAGTTTGATTTTGTGATTTTGTTGAAAAGCTGAGTAAAGTCTACTCAACCAGGGTCTTTAAAACGTTATTACTTGTTCTTTCTATCACGTCTGTCCACCTATACGTACCTGGGTAGAATTATTCTAGGCATATTGAAAATATATACTTTCTTTGAATCTCTAGTAAGCTCCAGAAAAAAATAATATAAAAGAAATATTAAAGAAAGAAAAAGAAAAAAAGTTCTGCTTATTAAGAAATCCCTTTTAGCCAGCAGGGCTCCTAAAGAATCCAGGGACATCAATAGTTCCTGAACTGCAAAAATATTTCCTAGTCTTCTGAATACAAATAATCTCTGAAGTCCAATATGGATCCCAAATACATAGGATTAGAAATAGCATTACCAATAAAAAATACATAACAGAGTAGGGCATGAAATAATGTATTTCTCTTTGAAACCATGAAAGTGTACTATATTTGTCTGGAAATGTGTATATGAAATTTTAAAACCCTGAAGACATTCATCTAATTTTTTTTGAGTTTGTTCTCAATTGAAATTCCTCTCTCTCAAAGTTTGTGCTGCTGGCGTCCGACTTCCCTCTCTGCCTCTCTTCTGTTTCCCTCAATTTCCTTCTCTTTATGACCCTTTTTGGTTGCACCCCTTGATTTATGGTCATTTGTGTGATTGTGCTGCTTTGCTTTATGGCGGTTTCTGTCATCCTGGTCTCGTCATAAATGACTACCATAAAGTGAGGTAAAATATCATAAAACATTAGTGAGTCCCTGATACTCAAGGTTCTTCAGAATATGTCCTGACAGGTACCAACTGCAGAAAAACAGATTTGGCCACTTGAAAGGTACAGCATTTGTAAAAATAATAATAAAAAATAAGTCACTGAGGTTTGCTGAACTCTTTCTGTGTGCCAATCACTGGGTTAAGCTCATTTCGTACATTATGACATAGAATCCTCATGTCCTAACTATATGGCAAAAACTGTTACTATCTTGTCCTTCAGCATCTCAGCTGACCTTTGATTTCTCCCCTTCTCGACTAGCAATTCCTGCCTTTGCAAGCTCCAAGAGGCATCTCACACCCACCAGCCCTTCCTTGTTTCACCTTCCAGAAGGTGGGGACTGGTAGCTGCTCTCAGCTCTCTTTCTCACTGCTAGAGACCTGTTTCTGCAAACATCGGCCACCTCTCCCCCAGGGTCTTCACAGGAGCAGCAGCATCCATAAAACACAAGCTGGGCCTGTGGGGCTGATGGCCCCACTCACCACTGTCATTGACTTCCTTTTGTACTTTGACTCCTGCCTTTCTCATGACCTTGTCTCAGGCCCTTGTCCCCACTGCACTGGCCTTTCCCTGAACCACGTGGATTCTTTTCTAACTTGGAAACTTGACACAAGCTTTCCTTTCTGCCTAGATTTGCCAGCTCCTGACTCTTTCCCCACACCTGCCTTGTCTTTTATACTGTAAATCTGCTCTTTCTTGCTACCTCCTGGGACTAATGTCTCTACCACCCTCTCTTGAATTCTCCGCCACTGCAACCGTTTCCTTCCTAGCTCTGATCATATTGTGGAATGGTTTGTTTATCTATTGATGATCTGTTTTCCCTCCCCAGATTGTAAGCTCCACGAGGACAGGGACGCACCTGTCAAGTCCATAGCTCATTCCTAGCATTCTGCACAAGGCCCAGCACAAGGGTATGATAGATAATTGTTGAGTGAATGAACACGGGCTTGCTGGTTATGTCTTCCTTCCCAAACTGGATTGCGACAGCTGGAAGGACATACATGTATCATTTGTTTCTGTTAAATATGTTATACTGTGAGCATTCACACTGTTGGCCTGACCTGAATATTAATTTAATACATAACAGCCTACTGAATCATAGCAACCCTAAAAACCCTCGGCTCCTAGGATTCAAACAGTGCATTGTACTGGATTGGGGATCGAGGGGGTGTAAAGAACAGGGAATAGATCATAAGACAAATTAGGACAACGGTTTCTATGATCTATTTAATTCATTAAAAGAAATATTTGAGCATCTTGACTAAAAAAGAAAAAGAGTAGGAAAATGGGAACTAGGAAGAAAAATGAAATCAGTATGTTGTTCTTTCTTTTTTTGCCCTTTCATCTGCTGTCTTTTCCAAAAATCTTTCTAAGTTTCCTCTGTCACATCCATAGTGAAACGTAAATTATAGTTTCCCATATAAATGGCCATTTTCAGCAAATTTTGGCAAGGAACAAAATTTTATTTGAGAATGAAATTTGGCATCCCTTTGCCTCTTCATGCTGGGAACTATTTTTTGTCTTTACAAAATGTGATGAGACATAAATCCTGTTGCTTTTATTTCTAAATGGTACTACACCAAGCTGAAAATGGACTGGGAAAATAGGAGTGCCTCCAAAGTAGGGCCAGCCTTTGCGATCCTAATTTATAGTGTATGCCAAATTCACAAGGGAGAAATCAGATCAGGGTCCTATAAAAATGTGAGGCTATTTTTAATTGTACTCACTTCCAACACCCTTCCTCTCCTTGCAAATTTCTTTTTTTACCCTGTTACTCCTAGCTAACTATACTGCCACCCACAGAGAAGCCTGGTACACGCAACAGCTGTCGTTTGATTGTAGCAAATTATTTTTATTTCTATTTCTATTTATTACACAGGTTAGGCAAGCATAGGTTGTCCTGCCCCTTGAAGTCTAGATAAGACTGGCTGAACACCCATTCCATGTTAGGAGAAAAACTGAATGCTCTCCACAATATTTCTGTGTAATCCTGAGAAGATAGTTCTGAGTTCATGTTTCTGAACTAAATTTTACATTTTCTTTAAGAAATTTTCTTTCTGTACTGTATATGCTGTTTCTGTTTGGTATTATGTTGACAAAGGCATAAAAATTAACACCTTCCTTAAATTTCTGTAAATCTTTTAGTCATATGAGGCATTTCTGCATATATCAGTCTTGTCCAAATGTTTGGAAAATAGAATTGGCTTATACCAGGGCTAAACAATGTCAGAAATAATACATTTTTGTTCTTGCTTTTTCAGCCTATTCCTCTTCCCGTTTCTTTCTAAGCCATGGAGTTTGGTCTTATGTTTTGTCTGATCTGCTATGGCCACTCACAGCTTGAGTCAAGGTGTTCTCTTCAACAAAGGAAGTTATCTTTCTAAGCAGACTTCAGTTTTTGGCTGGTGGGGTACTAGAGTTTAAAAACCTTTGTATTTTGTATGTATACATATTGTTTAAAAAATAAAAATACTTTGAATATGAAAAAATTGTATCATGTTGTTTTAGCATGCTTTTTTAGTCAGAGCTCTTTTAGCTACAAAGACTCAAGGTACTTTAAAGTCGAATTAGACTAATATGTGGGGGACAGAGAGAAGGGAGTGAGCAGATTCTAGGAAGCTCAGAAGCCTGAAATTGGCCACTAGAAGGGCAGAAAGTGCTATCATTTACTCGAGGCCTGGAGAAGTGGAGTCAGCACAAAGCCAGGCACACAGTTCCTAGAGCCCCCCCAGCGTCCCCAGGGCTCCCGTTGGGTGATATTGCATCTCCTTGGGGCCTGGGGGTGAGGCAACTCCTGCTTCTCTTACTTCCTTTTGTATTCTTACAATAAACCCTAACACCATAGGCAACCTGAGCACATGCCTGTGCCTCCCAGCCTGGACTGCTAGGTTACCTTGGAGGCAAATCCTTGCTTTGTGGAAGTGGATGAAATGTTCGTAAATTGATCTGTTAAAGGAACTGGAATTATCTGGGCACCTGCCAACCCACATCCAAAAGGCAGTCTAGAATTGTGTGAGAAAGTAAAATGGTGCAAGGAAAAGGTTTGCCTATAAGTCGGTAAGTGGGTGATTCATGATCTGAACATCAAGATTGAGCCAAGACAATAAGAAAAATATCTGAGCATTGGAAAGGACTTATGTCAGACATCACCTTCTCAGGGAAGATTCTTCTGACTCCCTTCTTCCTTCTACAAGGCTGACTTTCGTCCCATTCCTCTAGGTGCCCCTAACACAGAGGTGTCCTCAGTTATACTGCATTGGATTAAAATAATCTGTGTACTTGTCTGTCTCTCTGCTGGGTCTGGGATCTCCAGAGGTAGGGCTTGTGTCTAATTAATCTTTATATCCCCAGCCTCTAACCTGTGGCCTCTGTATAATAGGTGCTCAGTAAATTGTTGAGTGAGTGAGTGAATGAATTCACTCCTACAGCTTATGCCATGTACTTTTTAAGGAGGGGAAAGAATTCATTTTAACTTGAATATAGGTTTTCTTTCCCGAAGAGCATATTGATAAAGGACAGCTACTGATTTCTTCAGAGAGAGAAAAATGATAGGACAGGCCTCCATGCTATATTTCAAACTCATGTCAACTTTTCTTTAAAAAAAATGTCTGTCCACCAGCATTGGTATCATTTTTCAAATTTCATGTCATCCACTTTCAGATGCCTCCCATCCGTCATTTTAGGCAGAGAGTATCCATCATGATAGAAGCTAAATAATTTTCAAAGCTGTCAGTGAGTGGACACAAAAAAAGGTCCCCATTTCGTCAGAATGATGTTGTCCATGGCTGGCAGTGAGGATACCACCGGGAAGGCATAAATGGGATCCTGGGAGCACCCCTCAAATTGGTTTCAAATGGGACAAAGAAAAAAGTTAATTCTGGAAGCTAGACCTCAATTCTTCACATAAAATGTCACGCATGCACCCATCAATATCATGGTTAGGTAAGAGTTTATTTACAGAGCAAATATCTATATAAAAATAAAGTCCATTTTTATAATAATTATGTTTTCCTGTAATCATTGGTTTTTTCTAATTTTGAAAGTGAGTCCTGTTTATTTGCAGAATATAGAAAAATGTAAGGAAGATTAGGTAAGAGTTTATTTACAGAGCAAATATCTATATAAAAATAAAGTCCATTTTTATAATAATTATGTTTTCCTGTAATCATTGTTTTTTTCTAATTTTGAAAGTGAGTCCTGTTTATTTGCAGAATATAGAAAAATGTAAGGAAGAAAATAAAAATCATGCATTATCCCACAACACAGAGATAATCTCTGTTAATATTATTTTTGGTGCACTTTTCTTCCCATCATATAAACACACACGCAAGTACAAATATGCACACATAATGTATATACTAATATGTATTTGTGTGCGTATGTGTATATATATGTATATACTATAATTATTTTTTATAAATTAGGTGTTACCTTCTTTGGAGAATTTTATATCCTGCTTTTTTCACTAAATTATATCTTAAACTTTTCCTATGTCATGAAGTATTCTGTGAAACATGCTTTTTTAAGGCTACATTATATTAGACTTTATGGATATACCATAATTTATTTATCTATTGTTAGATTTGCTCATTGTTCTGGCTTTTTGCAATGTGGTATTTTATTTACTGCATTTCCCCTGTCTTTTAGCTATTCTGTTTATCATCTATATAATTCTCAAGAATCATAATCTTATCTTTTTATTAGAATGTCAAAGACAGGTAAATGGATTTTTTTTTATAACACACAAAGATTCAACCTACAGAAGCTTTTTGGTTGTCTCTTAAATCAATGAGTGATTATATATGTTCACTTTTACAATACAGATTAAATTCTGTCAATTAAATGAGTGTGCTTGTATTTCTCTCCTGTTTGCCGATTTGTTGCGAGGTGATATACAAGACCTCATTTTAGATCAGAAGAGGCTAAAAATATGTCTAGAGTGGGTACCTGGAAGTTTTCCATAAGAGAGAGAACAGGATGATGATGTGGCTCTTGCTAAGTCAGAATCCCAGCCTTGCCATTTGCTTGATGGGTAGCCTTGGACATCATTTTTGATTTGTAAGAGCCTCAACTTTCTCATCTATAAATTTGTGGGAGATAAGAGTATCTAAGACTTTGCAGGTTGGATGTGAACATTACGTGGGGGAAAGCATATCAAATAAGAAGCAACACAGAGGGAGTGCCTGTACATGAGAGATTGTTATTCCTTATCCTGGTTTCTATCTTAAAGCAGGTGAAGTATTAGACGTGTCTTCTTGGGATGAGGATGGAGAAGGGGCATTTGCCTTATTTGACGATGCAGTCAGAAAAGTAATTATTTCTGAGTGACCTGATGTCTGGCTTTTCTTTTTAATTTTTCACAACTTTATTAATTTTCATATCATAAAAGTCACCTGTTTAAAGGTCTAATTTAGTGATTTTTAGTAAATTTACAGAGTTGTGCAATCATAACCACAATTCAATTTTTGAAACTTTCAGTCACCCCAGAAAAGATCCCTCAGACCCATTTGCAGTCATTTTCTGTCCCTACCTCCAACTCCAGGCAACTAGTAAGCTACTTTCTGTTGCTATAGATTTGCCTTTTCTGTATGTTTCATATAAATGGAGTCACACAGTATGTGATTTTTGTATGTAGCTTCTCTTACTTATTATAGTGTTTTTCAGGTTCACCAATGTACGTAGCAGTACTTTTTATTGGTATTTCATTGTGTGAATATACCATGTTTCGTTTATCCGTTCAGTAGTTGATGACCATTGTATTTTTCCTACTTTTTGGCTATTATGAATAATGCTGCTATGAACATTCATGTACAAGTCTTTGTGTGGATAGAGATTTTCAGTTCTCCTGGTATATACCCAGGAGTGGACTTGCTGAATTATATGATAATTTATATTTAACTTCCAAAGAAATTTTCAAAGTTTTCCAAAGTGTATGCACCATTTTACATTCTAACCAGCAACTGTCCTGCTTTCTTATTTTCTCATTTAACAAAATCCCCCAAATTATATATTTTCAGCAAATAAGAATCTTTTGTTTACACAAACAAACAAGGGGAATACTTAAAAGATAGAATACTATGTAAGTAACAATAAGCACCTTTAAGAACCTACTATGGGTAAGGTATTCGATACTCTTTAGAGATTCTCTGTAAATTCATAACAATTACATGAAATAATTATTGTTATCCCCTTTCACACACTAACCAGCAAGAACTATGAAGATTAATGAGATTTTAGAGCAGTTGGGTGACTTACAAGTAGCAGCATCAGGAGATGAAGCCAGGTCCATCCGACTCCAAAGCCAGCACTGTGCTGACTGCTGAACCAAGAAACAAGTGCATGCTGGTCCAGGATGAAATTTTTAGTTTACTAACAAGTATTTTAAAGTAGTTGGTTGTTAATGGCCCCAGGGATATGCTTTCTTTGCCTTAACCACAGACTGTTGTGTTCACCCAAAACAGACAGAAAGATGAGGATACGTGTTTCCCTGGAAGTGTACTGAGAGAGTTTGGAACTAAAGTGAACGGTGGGGTGCACGCCTCTGAGAGAAGGTAGGTGGAATGGTGAAGTGTGGTTCTGCTGCACCACCTGGGTCCAATGCCCTGCTCTGCCTTTTTCTAGCTGCGTGACTTTGGACATGTCTGTCAAAGTCTCTGAGCCTGTTTCCTCATCTGTAAAGGAGGGTGAATAGCAGTTGAGCCTCCTGGAGCTGGTGTGGATTATAAGACATGATGCAGTTGAAGTACACGACATCGTATAATGGGTAAGTTTCACCACAGTGCAGTCCTACTTGAGTATTGATAATGGGACCCTTCCTGTCTGTCTCAGTCCATTTGGTCTGCTATACCAGAATGCTATAGACTGGGTGGCTTATTATGTGCCATAGTTCTGGAGGCTGGGAAGTCCATGATCCAGGCACGGACAAACAGATTCAGTGTCTGATGAGGGCCTGATTTCTGGTTCTTAGATAGCTGTCTTTTTGCATGGTGGAAGGAGTTCTCTTGGGTCTTTCTTGTAAGGACACTAATCCCATTCACGAGGGCTCCACCTTCATGGTCTAATCACCTCCAAAGGCCCCACATCCTAGTACCTTCACCAGGCAGTTGAGATTTCAACATATGCATTTAGGGGGGACACTTCCATCTCTAGCACTTCCACACTGCCACCTTCCCTCTTTTGGGTGGCATATGAGTGTCCTGAGCAGTGGGAAAAAGACTATCCTTTTGGGAGCAGCCCTGCAGGGGCTCAGCAAATACTTGGGGCACATGTGGGAGATGCTTCTGCAAGACAATGCAAGAGTGAGGAGAAGTGGCTGGGGAAGGACAGCCCCCACCTGCCTGAGAAGGGAATAGCTCATGTGGCTCCCTGCTGTGAGCAAGACATGGTGCACTGGGCTCCCTCTGTGCTGACTGCCCTCCCCAGCTGGCCCCACCTACACCAAGTTCCTGTTCCAGACATTTCTCCAGCCTCCTCTGACCTCCTTTGAGTCACTTTGAGCTCCCAGCCGAGGTGACTCTCATCTCATCTCTCCAGGAGCAGGCTAGTCAGCCTCTCCCTCTAACCCCATGGTTCTCCACATTGGCTGCACACTGGAATCATTTGGGAGAACATAAAAAATAACGATGTCCAAGCCCTCCTCCCAGAGATTCCAATTTAATTGGTCTAGGTTGGGGCCTGGGCACTGGGATTTTAAAAAGCCACCCAGGTGAGTGTAATGTGCAGCCAGGGTTGAGAATCACTGCCCATTCTCATTCCAGATCCACATCCCTATCTCCTGGGGGAGCTGGAGCTAGCTAGCTTGTACCGGTTTATGAAAGCTAATTGTTAAATTTTCAGGAATTTTGAAAACCATTGTTAAAAATAGCCGTTTTAAAAAAGAATAAATTATTTAAACTTTCAGTTAAATAGATTATATTAACAAAGATGATTAATTCTCAAAACTCATTACTTCCTAATTATTTTATAACATTTTACTCTTGCCTGTGCTCTTGAAGTTATTTACATCTATTTTATCTGTATTTTATAGTATGACAATGTAATGGTGTATATTGTATGGTGTATAGTATTGTAATGATGTATAGTATTCTCATACTATATAATGGTGTACTGCTGTGAATCGTTTCCCAGTGCCACATTCAGTGACATCACATTGGTAGTTTACAATGGTCTATGGTTGGAGTATTTACACCACAGACATTGGCAAGCAAGTCAGAGCTCTATTTGTTTTGATGATTGTTTAGACTTAAGAAAATGATGTAGGAAATGTTAATAATGCATATTAAACTTTAAAATGTTTCATGTCTATAGCTGTTGTGAATAGCATAAAAAATTGAGAACGTATTCTTCCAGTATTTGAAAGCTATTATCTAATGATCCAATTCAACAAAAAATCAGCTCACATCATCAGTGAATAAGTAAAACATCAACATATGTTTTTGTATGTTCAGTTTAATTTTACTCATTTTTTTTGGTGACTGGCCTGTACGGAGATCCAAACCCTTGATCTTGGTGTCACAAGGTTGCACTCTAACTAACTGATCTAGGCGGCCCTAATTTTACTCTTCACCATACACAAAAATATTAAGCAATAGTCATGTCCCAATTCGACTCATTTATCAATTTGTAACCACAGGTTGACTCTGGATACAAAGGCTGGGAAGAAAATCAATGAAAGCATTATGTGAAAATCAATTAACTCTATGGAATTTATAACATAGAAATTTGTATATTTTATTATTATTTGTAAATTGTGTGCAGCACATCATTTATATCAGTAAAATTTGCAACAAACTTATATGTGTATATATGCATTGATTCCTTTCTTTTCTGGAGAGCTTGTCAAACATTTACCTTCAAACTGCTGTCTACCTCCATTCTTCTCTTTAACAGGTCTTTATGTCCTGATTCACTCTACACTCCCAGTGAGACTGTTCTTCCAGAAGCCAGAGAAGAGCCCTTTGTTGTAGTCTATACAGGTCAGCCCTTTACACCTCATAGAGAAGGTGAAGGGGACCTGGAGGGGGGAGGGGGGCAAGAAGAAGATATCTGACATAACTGGCTATTATTATTTATTACTGGTGGATATCAGCTGCATGTGGAAGCCACTCAATCTGTCAATTCCTCCTTGGCTACACATTGTTCCCAAGTCCTTGCAAAACCTGTTGCAAGAAGAAAAAAGTCTGTGAAACATATTTCTTCCTTTCTTTCTGCTGATTGTCCACATGTATAGTAAGGAATGTATCAACCGAGACACTGTCTTAAAACATGAAATAAAATAATAACAACTACTACAAACACCAGGTGATGCTTGGGTTTCTTGGCACATTTTGTGATGATATTCTAGTTATCTGTTGCTGTATAACAAACCTCTTTGAAACTTAATGGCTCAAAACAACCACAGACATTTATTCTGTGCACGAGTCTGAAATTTGGACAGGGCTCTATGGGGTAGGCTTGGCTCTACTTCATGTAGCATTAGTTGGGGAGACTGACTAAGGGCTGGAGGATTTATACCCAATTTGACTCACTCCCATTGGTTCTGGCAGTCAGCTGCGAACCCAGTGCGGTTGAGGGCTGGGGACTTCAGCTCCTTTTATGTGGGTTTCTTTATGTGGCTTGGGCTTTCTTACAGCATGGTGGCTGGGTTCCAAGGGCAAATGTCCTAAGTTAGGTAGAAGCCTTTTATTACCTAGTTTCAGAGGACAGGTAACCTTACTTACACTGTACTGGTGGAGGCAGACAAAGAAGCACACCCAGTTTCAAGGGGAGAGAACACTGACTCTACATCTGGATTGGGGAAGTGACAAGTTCTGGAAGAGCCTATGGGACAGGAAATATTATTGTGGCCAGTTTTAGAAATTATAATTGGCCACAACTGGAAAGGAAGAGAACTCTTCCCAAAACACTGCATGTCCCTGGTTTCATGTGCTTTGTGCGTGTTCAGCAGGACCTATCCATGACTAGTCCAGAATTGCAACTTGTAAGAACTGAGAAATGAAGTTCAATTGAGGTGAAGAGGGAAGTATGCTATTTTCACTTACAGAAAAATCTGAAGAGTTAATAATACCTCTGGTCATTTTTTATTAGTCTATAGGTATGCGAAGTGATGGAAGTTTCTTTATGGAAAGCCAGTGGAAGTATTGAAAGGTAATTACTGTAATACATTTACAGAGAAATAGCTCTAAGTCTTTGTTAAACTCCATGTCTGTGTGATGCATACAGTTTTCCATAATCGCCTGGTGTCTAGAAGCATACTCCATACCATCTCTCTCAGAATAGGTAAAACAAGTTGTTCACATAAAAATCCAAATGAAGTGTGCCAGAGACAAACAAAGCACTCAGGTCAGGCAGGGATGAAGTTCTAGCTACAAAGCAACCTTTAAATACTTTTTTTTTTTTTAATAAGAAGATACCAAATGTTGAGTAGACTCTGAGATAAAGGGATTCTTTTCCAAAGGAAATATAAACAATTATCTTTGTTGAGTTAGAGGAGCTTAACCGGCCATGAGTTAGATCCTGGAAGGAATCTTTTATTTTATGAAAAGCACCCAGAATATACCACCAGTCATAGCTGGAGCACGTAGGTACTGCTAGTTAAAAAGGGACCTACGTAATGATGAGTGTCTTTTTAAAAAAAATTATTCTGACGTAAGTTCGGACTTAAAGAAAAGTTGCAAGAAAAGTACAAAGTCTTCCCAGGTAACCTTTACCTGAATTCCCCAAATGTTAATATTTGCTATATTTGCTTTTTCTTTATTATTCTCTCTCTTTAATATGTCTCTGTCTCCATTTCTATCTCCATCTCTATAGATCATGGACATATAGCCAAGGTCTATATCTATCTACATAATAGATAAGTATAGATAGATATGTGTATATATCATATATGAGTATAAATCATATATATATATATATATATATATATATTTTCTTTCCCCCAAACCATTAAAGAATGAGTTGCAGACATGATATCCCTTTATCCCTGTATAAGCACCTGGGACTTCATAAGAACTTCATTCCTGCCTGATGTGAATGCTTTGTGTTTGAAATAGTTCAGTGTTTATTTACTAAAAATAAATTATCAAATTATTTTACATAATGAAAACACAACAATCATACCTAGAAAATTAAAATTGATATAATAATACTGTATAATACACAGACTTCATTCAAATTTTCCCAAGAATGCCCTTTATAGTAAAAGAAAACCTAAGATCATCTGTTCCTTTATGATAAAAGAAAATCTAAGCTCGAACAAAAGTCTGATGTCTTGATAGGCCCAGATGTCTCACTGTACCTGAAAAATGTATCAAAAGGATCAAAAATGTCAAATCTGGGATGTATTTACAAACTCACACAGAACTCATTTTAAAATGTCGAACTGAAACTTACAACTCTTTCTGTTTGCCTATGTGGAGAATATCTTCTTGGTATTCCCAGAAGAGGTCACTACTCCTGGAGTAGGGACAATACTTGGTAAACATTTGTTAAACAGCCAAACCTAGAAACAAATCAGATTGACAAGTAATTTCTTTATCACTAAGAATAAAGGCATTTTAAGCCTAATTCATTTGAGACTTGAATATTCTAATTGAAAATTAGAGACTTAGGAAGATGTAAACAAATCTTTCTGTTACTTGGGTGCCATTGGGTGAATTGTGGTGTTATTAATAGTAATTGTCACAATCATCTTCAAAATCACAGCAGCTCCAATAAACTGATGACAATGAACTGATTTTTTTCTTTATCAAAAGCAGTCTTTCTACTAGAAGCTGAAGATGTCCTGCAAATTTAAACGGACAACACTTTTTGAATACTGCAGATACTGAGACAAGTACTTGAGTGCAGGTAGTTTGTGTGGGAGGTGAGCCCAGGAATCACTGGAAGAAGAGCAGAGATGTGAGATGGAAAAAGATAGAAAACAAAGGCTGAATTGTCCAAGTCATGACTGTGGGCAACTGGAGATCAGCCACACTGGGAAACTCACGGAGATAGTGCAGAACAGAGTTCTACAGAATTATTCCAACAGAGGCTCGAGGGAGCTGGTGTATTTATCTGCCAAACCCTGGTTGAAAGCTGCTCCCCAAGGTATTAAGTCCCCAGAATATCCAGCCCATCCCATGTGAGGGGCTAAGAGTCTCCTGTAAAAACCCTCTTGCAAGGGGTCTCAGGTGCTTGTAGTTAGAATCTGTCATGTAAGCAGGCATGGGCATGATACTTGCTTAGGGATACAGATGGAGAACCTTCAGCATCTGCCGCATTTTCATTCTTACCATTTGAAACCAGGTTTAAGGCAATGAGAGAAGCATTTGCAAAATTAGATATTTGTTGTTTAAGAAAATATGATCAATTGAGTCAAGCTTTATTTATTTTTATTTTTATTTTAATAAAATAAACACGTAATGATCCTTCTATGGCTAAGCCATAGTAGCTTCTAGTAGGAAGGGGTATGAAGATAATTGCATTATGGCTAACTAGTAGTGGAAAAAGTGAGGTTAACTCCAATTGCTTGAGGGAACAAGTAAATTAAGTGCTGATGACATTGACCAGGCAGCAAACTACATTCATTGATTATCTTAATTTTCTCTCTTCTGCACTCAGTTAAACACCCACAGCAGTGGATTTCAAGGTAACTAAAAGGTCATTTAACACATTTTTAAAAGAGTCATGCATAAGCAGAACAAAAAGACCCCTATCAAACCAAAGAAATAATAACCGGTCTATCCTGTGTACTGTGCATGTGGGTGTGCATGAGTGACTATTTGCCTCTGCAAATGTGTTTGTGTTCATCAGAAGGGATACACATGTGTTTCAACAGAAAGGAAGAAAGAGGAAACATTGTCAAATGGCACATTTAAATATAAAAGGGGAAATGGCCTATCTTAGTTAGTTCTAGCCTTATACAAAAATTTAAAACTATGACATTATGTGGTAGGAGTAAATAAAAACTTTAGGAGAGAATGATACAATGAAAAGGAGAAGGTGAATTTCTGTAGTTCCAGCTTCTTAAATTTCCATGGACTTAATCTGAAAAAGGAACTCAACCTGCTCAGAAATTTAAGCTTCAAAAACAAAATAAAACAAGACATCTGAAAGATATTTTTTTCAAAATGACTGGTTGTTGAGTTTTCATGGGGATTATGCTAAATAAGAAATAAAAAGCAAAGTTAAAAAATTAATAAGGAAATGGTTTGAGTTGTAGTAAAGTGTCTTTTTAAGGGAAAATGAGTCTAACCAGATGCTACTTAGATACTTTTGTTTTCACTGTCTAAAGATATAAAGGATTAATTTGTTGAAAGACTAAGGCTGTGCTATGGTTTGAATATGTTTTTCCATAAAGCATGTGTTTGAAACTTAATCCCCAATGCAACTGTGTTGGGAGTAGGGACTAATGAGAGATGATAAGGCCATGAGGGTTTCACCCTTATAGATGGATTAATGTTGTTATGGTGGGAATGAGTTTTTATGAAAGGGAGAGTTCAGTTCTCTCTCTCTCTTTGTCCTTCTCTTACCATGGGAAGACTCAGCAAGAAGGCCCTTGCCAGACGCCAGCACCTTGATATTAGACTCCCCAGCCTTTAGAACTGTGAGAAATACATTTATTATCTCTATAAGTTATCTGGTTTCTGGTCTTCTGTTATAGCAGCACAAAACAAACTAAGATAGGCTGTAATGGGAAAAGTGGTTATTTGAACACAAAAGTTTATGCTTCTTGGAGTACAGTTAAGAAGAATTAGTTGGACCATCTTTCTGCCCCCCCCCCCTTCTGGACCATCATTCTGAACTTTAAGAATCAGGGGGGAATGTCTAAATGAACATCTGGCACTAAAGGATTCATATTAGAAAAACAATGCCAAGAGTTGTGGTGTAGAATAATAATGCTGTTGT
>NW_007727066.1:344003-358281 GCF_000696425.1 Galeopterus variegatus | reverse complement strand
TTTTTTTTTTTTAATAAGAAGATACCAAATGTTGAGTAGACTCTGAGATAAAGGGATTCTTTTCCAAAGGAAATATAAACAATTATCTTTGTTGAGTTAGAGGAGCTTAACCGGCCATGAGTTAGATCCTGGAAGGAATCTTTTATTTTATGAAAAGCACCCAGAATATACCACCAGTCATAGCTGGAGCACGTAGGTACTGCTAGTTAAAAAGGGACCTACGTAATGATGAGTGTCTTTTTAAAAAAAATTATTCTGACGTAAGTTCGGACTTAAAGAAAAGTTGCAAGAAAAGTACAAAGTCTTCCCAGGTAACCTTTACCTGAATTCCCCAAATGTTAATATTTGCTATATTTGCTTTTTCTTTATTATTCTCTCTCTTTAATATGTCTCTGTCTCCATTTCTATCTCCATCTCTATAGATCATGGACATATAGCCAAGGTCTATATCTATCTACATAATAGATAAGTATAGATAGATATGTGTATATATCATATATGAGTATAAATCATATATATATATATATATATATATATATTTTCTTTCCCCCAAACCATTAAAGAATGAGTTGCAGACATGATATCCCTTTATCCCTGTATAAGCACCTGGGACTTCATAAGAACTTCATTCCTGCCTGATGTGAATGCTTTGTGTTTGAAATAGTTCAGTGTTTATTTACTAAAAATAAATTATCAAATTATTTTACATAATGAAAACACAACAATCATACCTAGAAAATTAAAATTGATATAATAATACTGTATAATACACAGACTTCATTCAAATTTTCCCAAGAATGCCCTTTATAGTAAAAGAAAACCTAAGATCATCTGTTCCTTTATGATAAAAGAAAATCTAAGCTCGAACAAAAGTCTGATGTCTTGATAGGCCCAGATGTCTCACTGTACCTGAAAAATGTATCAAAAGGATCAAAAATGTCAAATCTGGGATGTATTTACAAACTCACACAGAACTCATTTTAAAATGTCGAACTGAAACTTACAACTCTTTCTGTTTGCCTATGTGGAGAATATCTTCTTGGTATTCCCAGAAGAGGTCACTACTCCTGGAGTAGGGACAATACTTGGTAAACATTTGTTAAACAGCCAAACCTAGAAACAAATCAGATTGACAAGTAATTTCTTTATCACTAAGAATAAAGGCATTTTAAGCCTAATTCATTTGAGACTTGAATATTCTAATTGAAAATTAGAGACTTAGGAAGATGTAAACAAATCTTTCTGTTACTTGGGTGCCATTGGGTGAATTGTGGTGTTATTAATAGTAATTGTCACAATCATCTTCAAAATCACAGCAGCTCCAATAAACTGATGACAATGAACTGATTTTTTTCTTTATCAAAAGCAGTCTTTCTACTAGAAGCTGAAGATGTCCTGCAAATTTAAACGGACAACACTTTTTGAATACTGCAGATACTGAGACAAGTACTTGAGTGCAGGTAGTTTGTGTGGGAGGTGAGCCCAGGAATCACTGGAAGAAGAGCAGAGATGTGAGATGGAAAAAGATAGAAAACAAAGGCTGAATTGTCCAAGTCATGACTGTGGGCAACTGGAGATCAGCCACACTGGGAAACTCACGGAGATAGTGCAGAACAGAGTTCTACAGAATTATTCCAACAGAGGCTCGAGGGAGCTGGTGTATTTATCTGCCAAACCCTGGTTGAAAGCTGCTCCCCAAGGTATTAAGTCCCCAGAATATCCAGCCCATCCCATGTGAGGGGCTAAGAGTCTCCTGTAAAAACCCTCTTGCAAGGGGTCTCAGGTGCTTGTAGTTAGAATCTGTCATGTAAGCAGGCATGGGCATGATACTTGCTTAGGGATACAGATGGAGAACCTTCAGCATCTGCCGCATTTTCATTCTTACCATTTGAAACCAGGTTTAAGGCAATGAGAGAAGCATTTGCAAAATTAGATATTTGTTGTTTAAGAAAATATGATCAATTGAGTCAAGCTTTATTTATTTTTATTTTTATTTTAATAAAATAAACACGTAATGATCCTTCTATGGCTAAGCCATAGTAGCTTCCAGTAGGAAGGGGTATGAAGATAATTGCATTATGGCTAACTAGTAGTGGAAAAAGTGAGGTTAACTCCAATTGCTTGAGGGAACAAGTAAATTAAGTGCTGATGACATTGACCAGGCAGCAAACTACATTCATTGATTATCTTAATTTTCTCTCTTCTGCACTCAGTTAAACACCCACAGCAGTGGATTTCAAGGTAACTAAAAGGTCATTTAACACATTTTTAAAAGAGTCATGCATAAGCAGAACAAAAAGACCCCTATCAAACCAAAGAAATAATAACCGGTCTATCCTGTGTACTGTGCATGTGGGTGTGCATGAGTGACTATTTGCCTCTGCAAATGTGTTTGTGTTCATCAGAAGGGATACACATGTGTTTCAACAGAAAGGAAGAAAGAGGAAACATTGTCAAATGGCACATTTAAATATAAAAGGGGAAATGGCCTATCTTAGTTAGTTCTAGCCTTATACAAAAATTTAAAACTATGACATTATGTGGTAGGAGTAAATAAAAACTTTAGGAGAGAATGATACAATGAAAGGGAGAAGGTGAATTTCTGTAGTTCCAGCTTCTTAAATTTCCATGGACTTAATCTGAAAAAGGAACTCAACCTGCTCAGAAATTTAAGCTTCAAAAACAAAATAAAACAAGACATCTGAAAGATATTTTTTTCAAAATGACTGGTTGTTGAGTTTTCATGGGGATTATGCTAAATAAGAAATAAAAAGCAAAGTTAAAAAATTAATAAGGAAATGGTTTGAGTTGTAGTAAAGTGTCTTTTTAAGGGAAAATGAGTCTAACCAGATGCTACTTAGATACTTTTGTTTTCACTGTCTAAAGATATAAAGGATTAATTTGTTGAAAGACTAAGGCTGTGCTATGGTTTGAATATGTTTTTCCATAAAGCATGTGTTTGAAACTTAATCCCCAATGCAACTGTGTTGGGAGTAGGGACTAATGAGAGATGATAAGGCCATGAGGGTTTCACCCTTATAGATGGATTAATGTTGTTATGGTGGGAATGAGTTTTTATGAAAGGTATGAAAGGGAGAGTTCGGTTCTCTCTCTCTCTTTGTCCTTCTCTTACCATGGGAAGACTCAGCAAGAAGGCCCTTGCCAGATGCCAGCACCTTGATATTAGACTCCCCAGCCTTTAAAACTGTGAGAAATACATTTATTATCTTTATAAGTTATCTGGTTTCTGGTCTTCTGTTATAGTAGCACAAAACAAACTAAGATAGGCTGTAATGGGAAAAGTGGTTATTTGAACACAAAAGTTTAATGAAAGGGAGAGTTCAGTTCTCTCTCTCTCTTTGTCCTTCTCTTACCATGGGAAGACTCAGCAAGAAGGCCCTTGCCAGACGCCAGCACCTTGATATTAGACTCCCCAGCCTTTAGAACTGTGAGAAATACATTTATTATCTCTATAAGTTATCTGGTTTCTGGTCTTCTGTTATAGCAGCACAAAACAAACTAAGATAGGCTGTAATGGGAAAAGTGGTTATTTGAACACAAAAGTTTATGCTTCTTGGAGTACAGTTAAGAAGAATTAGTTGGACCATCTTTCTGCCCCCCCCCCCTTCTGGACCATCATTCTGAACTTTAAGAATCAGGGGGGAATGTCTAAATGAACATCTGGCACTAAAGGATTCATATTAGAAAAACAATGCCAAGAGTTGTGGTGTAGAATAATAATGCTGTTGTACCAGTATTAAGAACGTTCATCCCTCCACAAAAAGTGCAAACAAGTTCCAAGAGGTTATCCCACTTCTCTTTCGTCATTCATTTCTTAAGTCCTCTGAGCATTTTATCGAGGTGAAGACAGCACATTTTAAAATATGGGAGGTTCTCTATCCCCACAAGAAAGATAAGCCTTGATAGACTTTCCCTTAAATTTATTAGATTTAGGGCAGCTACATCTCAAAATTCTGTGTTGCCTTTGACTTGAGCACGTGTCCTGTGCAGGAAAACTCATGGAATTGAGGAATGCTGGAGATATATTATGAGTGCAAGAACATGCTGACAAGCTCTGAGCTGTAACGGGAAGAGGCCAGCAGGTATGTAGTCTCCCACTTGCCCCAAAGTTCACAGAGTCTTAGCAAATAAAAATTGTGACGGCTCTGCTCTAACTGTGCCTGGACCCCATGGAACCCAGCCTCAGCACTGATGTGATATTGTATGTCAGGCCTGAATCTAGATGTTTTATCTTTGTCCATGATTCCCTGATTTTTATTTTAATTTAAATTTTTGTCTCAGCTTTCTTGAGGTATAATTGAGAAATGAAAATTGTATGTATTCAAGGTGTACAATGTGATGTTTTGATTTATGTATATATTGTGAAATGATTGCCCACAATTAAGCTAATTAACATATCCATCACCCTGTATAGTTACCCCTGATTTTTAAATTATTATTATTTTATTCACTGTTAGAACAAAAACAGCACTGACTTGGGTTGGTAACAAAGGGGGAATCCCTGACCCATGTGGGTACCAGTGCTCACTGCTGTAGGATTGCCAGCCATACCCACCAGACAAAACTCAAAAGAAAAGCTTTGTATTTTGAAAGATATTGACCTGGAGACAGAGGGTAAGGTCCCAACTGCTTTCCCAACTGACTGAGGGCTGGGGTTTATAAGGGTAAATGTATTGGGCAAAACAGGCTGCTTTGAGAGACATATACAAGATGTAGGATATCTTCAAGTGTGATGGACAGCTGCATCCTGCTTTTTGAGACAGGATGCTTTGAGAGATGTATCGGACAAGAAAGGATGTCTGCTTTTGATACAATCTCAGTTAATCATTAAGGGTGAGCTATAAAGGGAAAACAGTTAGTTCTATAGTGTATACATGAGTGTTGGGAGGGGTTCTATGTTTACAGGGTTGCCATATAAGTTTCTTGCACATACACATACTCATACATACACACTCATATACTCCTACCATCCAGTATCACTGCTCTTCCATTTTAAAAGCCTTTCACCATTGCCAAAAAGTGAGGGAAAAAATATCATTTAAAAAGCCACTCTGCAAATATACCACAATCACAATAGGATACAAATAATAGGGGAATCTTGGGGGGTTGGGTGGAGGGTGGAATGTGATAATTCCCCTACTTCCAAATCAATTTTTCACAAACCTAAAAATGCCCTAAGAAAATAATGTCTGTAAAATGGTGCGGCCACTATGTAAAACAGTTGTCAGGTTCTCAAAAGTCTGGACATAGACTTACCATAAGATCCAGTAGATTCATTCCTAGGTATATACCCAAAAAACTGAAAACAGATACTTGGATACTTGTATGCTATGTTCATTGCAGCATTATTCACAATAACCAAAAGGCAGAAAGAACCCACGTGTCTATGAAAAGATGAATAGACAAATAAAATTTGTGATATACATATAATAGAATACTATATTCAGCTATAAAAAAGAATTAAGTTCTGATACATGCTACAATATGGCTCAACTCTGAAAACATTAGGTTAAGTGAAGGAAGCCAGACATGAAGAGTCATGTGTTGCATGATTCCATTTCCAGGAATTACCCAGAGCAGGCAAATCCATAGACATGGAGAGTAGGTTAGTGGTTTCCAGGGGAAGGAGAGACAAGGGAATGAGAAGTGACTTGCTGATGGGCACAGGTTTCCTTTTGGGGTGAGAAAAATGTTTGGAACGAGATAGAGGGGATGGTTGCATGAGATTGTGAATGTACTAAATGCCCCTAAATCGTACACTTTAAATGGTTAATTTTTTCTCATGTAAATTTTATCTCAAAACAAATAAAAAAGAACCAATAGAGGGGCATCCTATAAAATAGCTGACCAGTACTCCTCAAAATTGACAAGGTCATTGAAAACAAGGGAAGACTGAGAAACTGTCACAGTCAAGAAAGTCCTAAGGAGACCTTACAACTAAATATAACATGGTGTCCTCAGCAGGACCCCAGAACACAACAAGGACATTAGGTAGATAGTAAAGAAATCTGAATAAAGTAGAGAGTTTAGTTTATAATAATGTATCATTATTTGTTCATTAATTATAACAAATGTTACCTACTAATGTAAGATGCTAATAAGGGGAAACTGGATGCAGGGTATATGCGAGTTCTCTGTGATAGCTTTCAGCTTTTCTGTAACCCAAATGACTCTAAGATTTCAAAGTTGATTTAAAGAAAGGAGTGGTTGTATGTGTCTTTTGCACTCTGTCTTTTCCTCTTTTCTCCTGTCTAATATGTAAACTCATGGCCTGGATGAGGAGCAGTCGCTTTTCTGTAACCCAAATGACTCTAAGATTTCAAAGTTGATTTAAAGAAAGGAGTGGTTGTATGTGTCTTTTGCAGTCTGTCTTTTCCTCTTTTCTCCTGTCTAATATGTAAACTCATGGCCTGGATGAGGAGCAGTCACCTCGCCAGCTTGGGGACAAGGACTATGCATCAAGGCTGGTAAACAAGAAGCAGAGGAAGCTGCCATACCTGCCCTCTTCTGCCTGTGTGCACATTTCTTGTTACACACAAACAAGAAAACAAAAGAAAAATTTAAAAAGGACCATTCTTTTATCAAATAAATTTTGTTTAATTAAAAATTCACTGTTAGCATATCTGTTAGTTTCTTAGTTTTGTCATAATAAAGTACCACCAGCTGGGTGGCTTAAAACAACAGAAAAGTATTGTCTCACAGTTCTGGAGGTCAGAAGTCTGAAATCAAGGTGGCAGGGTCCTGCATGCTCTGGAATTCTGGGTGGAATCGTTCTTTGCCTCTTCCCAGCTTCTGGTGGTGGCCGTTGATGCTGCTGGCACTTCTTGGTTGTGGCTGCATGGCTCTAGTCTCTGCCTCTATCATCACACAGTGTTCTCTCCGTGCATCTTGAGCTTCAGGCGGCTTTCCCCTCTTCTCATGACACCGTCGTATTGGATTACACCCCACTGCAAAGACCTTATTTCCAGTTTAGGTCACATTCATAGATACCAGTGGTTAGAACTTCAACATATCTTTTTGGGATACACAATTCAACCCATAACACTGCATTTTTCTCATTTGATGGTGGGCACATGAAAACATTTTCAGAGACCAGGTTGGGGCTATGGACCAGCATTTGTGATGAATAACCTGTGTGATTTTTAAAATCTTTACAATAACCTTCTTTCCCATTTTTCAGGCAATGATATTGAGGCCCAGGAAATTTAAGTCGGCTTTTCCTGGGTTGCATAGTTAGGAAATGATGGATCTAGAATTTAATCCTAAACTATTTTCAAAATTCTTGCTCTTTCCATCAAACTGTTCTTGGGTAAGACAAATTTTTAATGAATCAAGTCAGGAAATTGCAAGATAATGGGCTGCTGGCTGGGGCTTATCCTGAAACATTCTTAGGCTCCTCCATATTCATTCAGGCTGTTCCTCCCTAATTTTTCCTGCCCTGATCCTTATTGAACTGAAGTCTCGCCTCACACCCTGGTTTTCAAGCCTCTCTCCCTCTCCACCATTCTGGCTTTCAAGTTTGATTTACTGATACCTACTTGTCTAAATGATAAAATCAAGAAAGCTTTTACCAAGTAAGTTTATCATAGAAATGTAACTATTAGGTATATTGTGCAAAATCATTCTTTTTTTTTTAAATCCAGGCAAATACATTGGAGTCATTAATTTGAATACTAAGTACAAGGTTCTGTTTAAAAATCCACAAGATGAATAACAAATCATAATTCCGGCAAGGCAAAGTCATTCTTCAAAGCCGTCGTTTGTATAATCCATTGAAGATACTATGATAGTAGCTCGTTGATGGCTGATTTAGAGTCTAGCGCATGTGCCATTACCTTTCCGGGGGGATATATTTCATGCATCCTCTCATTACAAGCAGTTCCTGACTCTGAAATGGATTGGGTTACAAAAGTTCATCTCAACTATATCCTTTGGAATTCAGAATGTTTAGCACATCCTTAGGAAGCACCTACTATGTGATTACCCTGCACTTGGCTATGGAGATAAAGCACTGAAAAAAAGCAGACAGGGTTTTTGCTTTCAGAGAGTTTAAACGTGATGGATGTGGTTCATCGCTACTGGTCTCCATTCTTCCCTCCTTTCTGGCCATCGCTGCCCTTTGCCACCTGACTTTTCAGTTTCTCCCATGCAGGCTGTATTTACTTCCCCTTTCATTGGCTGTAGGGTTGGCTGTGTGACTTGCTTTTGGCCAATGAGATGTTGGCACATCCTACAAGTTTAATTTTGAAAAGTGCCCATGCATTTTCAAAATTGCTTGCTCTTTGCCATGGCTGTGAAGAGAGCTACTTCCAAGCACATGTGTCTGCCCAGACCCCCGAGCCCTGGAATTCACACGTTTCCTCCCTCTACCCCCCAGCTGCAGCAAGACTGTAGCATGATTACAGCTGCCCCAACCTTTTCCATGACCCTGACAATTTTGAGGAGTTAGGTATTTTGTAGAATGTCCCACAGTTTGTATTTCTCTAATTTTTTTTTGTGTTTCTGATTATTTTGGTGTTTCAGGGAAGAAAATCATAGAGGTGAAGCACTGTCCCATCACATCCTGTTGAGGCATGTGTTGTCCACATGACATCACTGTGCTGTTAGCCTTGACCATTTGGCTGAGGTTACATTTGAAGCTTTCCTCACTGGGACATTACACTTTTTCCCTTCCCATACTCTGTTCTTTGGATGTAGACAAACAGCTGTTACTTAATGTGCTTGTCTTTTCTCTGGCCATCACTGCTCTGCTAATTCTGCCTGGCCTGAGTGCCTTGACAAGGCAGGTGTCAGATGCTGCTTATCTCAGAAGATCTGGCAAGGACTGACCCACCAACAGTAGGTAACACCAAGAACTGGCTCTGGTTCAACATGCTTAGCTCCTACTCCTGGGGGAAGATGAGGCCAGGATTAGCCTATTGGTAGAGTGTCAGGTCTCCTTTCCCTGATCCAGTGTCATTTCTTAACCTGGTGTGAATATGGAAATAGAGGCAAAGAAAAAGAAGTTCAAGGTGAGAGCTGGCTCATTAGGTTCCGAGACAGGGAAGGTGGTGGCTTTGCTCTGATGCCCCATCAGCCTCCATCTCGGCTCATCAGCCAGGCTTGAGTCATGCTTTCACCTCCGGAGGCAGAAGGTGGGGTCAGCCCATCTTACGAGGACAGCAGTGGAAGAGGGTGGTTTCCAAAGGAAGATCAAGGTTCTATTCTAGGAGGAGCAACAGATGCCAGGCAGGACAGAACAACAAATGACCATCATAGATGTGAAATCCCAAATGGTGGTAGCAGAAAGCTGAGGGTTTCTGTGACTCCTGGGCCCCTTTGCTGGGGCATTGTTAATGCATAAGGGACACATGTGTACACAAGTTAAACTTTCTTTGTACATTTCACCTGAGCCAATTCTTGTTTCTTTGTAATAGACAAGGAAAAGAAGATAACACGATATGAGTACAATAATAGTATTGCACCGTTATATATTTGACAGCAGTTTGCATTATAGAAGCCCTTTTTGAACATGCAACCTCAGTAGTTCTTGCAATGATCCTGTAAAATAGTTATTGCAGATGTGAATGTCACTCCCATTTTGCAAGTGAAGCTAGCCAGGCTCAGAAATATTCAGTAAATTGCTTGAAATCACTGTAGCAGATTCGATGAGTGCTCATTTTCCAGTTAGCTTTCCAGTACATGTCTCCGAGTTCTTTTACCTAACCTTCCCGAGAGCCTTTTCATGCCAGGGGTAGGCTGGAAATGCCAAGGCATCAGTGCCCCTAAAGCAGCCTCTCAACCAATGATGGATATGTGTTGAAAGCTAAACATCCCAGCTTCCTGTCCTGGAGCAATGAAGGAGAATAACTCTGAGGCACGTGTTCTACAGGCTGGAAATGCCAAGGCATCAATGCCCCTAAAGCAGCCTCTCAACCAATGATGGATATGTGTTGAAAGTTAAACATCCCAGCTTCCTGTCCTGGAGCAATGAAGGAGAATAACTCTGAGGCACGTGTTCTACTCTGTCTCTCTCCGTTCCCCAGCAGGATGGAACCTCAGTTGTCCTCAGTGTTCCCACGCTTGATCACGCACTGTTCTTGCTGCTTTTCCCTCCCTGTCTTAATTCCATACCCCACTACCAGTGCTTCCTGGGAGCATCTCCCAAATAAGTGACTTGCACTCAGATCTTTGTCTTAGGCTTTGCTTTTGGGAAAATCCAACTTAAGACAGCTACAACGTTAGACAGTGGTCATATATGTCCATTGTAAGTGACAGAAACCCAAACTTAAACTGGCTCAAGCAGAAAAAAGAATTTATTGGTTCATGTAATTGAATAGTCCAGGCTAATAGCTCTAGCTTCAGGGACGATTGAATCTATTTCTTTAAAAGACATTACCAGAATGTGAATTTCTCTGTCCATCCCTCAGCTCTGCTTTCTTCTGTGTCAACTTCTTTCTCAGACAGGCTATCTCTCCAGAAACTTATGCGATCCCAGGTTTAAGTCCAGTGGAAAAGAAAGCCTGTCCCCCCAGGTAGCTCCAGCTAAATCCTGAGATTAGATCTGATTGCCTCTAAGTGGGTCATGTGCCCATCTTTGAACTCCAGGTTAACTCCTAAGATTCAATCTGATTGGCTCTGACTGCATCATGTGCCTACCTTTGAACCAATTACTGTGTGCAGCAAGCTTCAAAAGGCCAGACTTGGGTCACAAGGCCACTCAGGAAGTTGGTGGTCCTGTCAGCTGCTCCTAGTCATAGGGAGTAAAACTGAATGATGTTGGTTCAACATGGAAGATGCCAGTTCTTTTACCAGAAGCAGGAGCATCAATGCTGTACAGATTCACACCCAGACTTTCTGACTTTCCATTGCTTTCCTCTGAAAAAAAGTGATATCTTTTGAGAAAAAAATAATAGCTTAGTTTTAGTTAATTTCAAGAAAAACGTAAGTCATGAATGCCTCACTGTTATTGGACATGCTGAGATGTAGAATAGGAGTGAAATTCCAAGAACCATTAAATAATTGTTTTGTGGTGCATAAATCATCCCATATTAAATTTTCGTTCTGTTTTCCAAAGGATTATGGGCATTGACAGGGAAACTCACCATCAGAAATTCAAAGGACAGGAAACAGCATCTAAGAGGACAATGTTTATTTATTGAGGGTGAAGGGGAGCTGGGAGGTCTGGGATGGAGGCCCTTTCAGGCAGTTGATTTGGTGGTTCTGGTCGAATTTTCATACGACAGAAACTTAAGAAGCACAAATAGTCACATTTCATTTCTCATCTTAAAACTATAGTGTACTATTTACCATGATTTTATTAGCATATTGCAGAAAACTGAAATATAATAGCTTAATGTAGGGGTGAACAAACTCTTTCAGTAAAGGGACAGAGAATAAATATTTTAGGCTTTGTGGGCCAGGAGACAAAAATAAAGCATATTAGGTAGGCACTTACATAATAAGAGAGAAAACAAATTTTCACAAATTTTTAATTGACAAAATTTAAAATGTAGTAATAATTGAGTTCAAGTATTTGTAATACAGGTCTAGTGATGGGAAAAATAGAATTCCTGTTTTGAGAGGGATACTAGTTTCATGAATTGGGGTTCAAAGTTAGTATTTCCTGTCATCAAATCAATTGCAAATGTTCATCTGTAAAAACCATTCTTAGCCTGCAGGCCATTAAAACAAACATGTGGTAGGATGGATTTAACCCACAGTCTATAGTTTGGCTGACCCCTGGCTTAACCAGAAAGGTAGTTTATTGACCCACATAGTTAAACAAATAAATTAAAGTTAGGACTGGCTTCAAGCCAAACTAATTCAAAACTCCAGTTTTAAATATTTGAAATTATCTTTGTTTTGCTCTCCTTCCTGGATTGGCTTTCTCCTGAGCCTGGATTCCCTCAAGGCTGCCTTAAAAAAATAAAATCGAATAAAAGCTGGAGCTGCATATTTTTTTATTCACATCCAGAAAGGGAGAGAGAATCACTTCTCAGAGCCACTGTGCAAGATCTCTGAGCTTCACTTGGATAGGAGCAAACCTAAGCCAATCATTGTGACATGGGGGTGGGACCAATCAGGGAACTGCTGTGGATCCAATTCTCATAGCTGCTCTGCAGTGGGAGTGTCATGGAGCAGAGGGGGAGGACAGGCAATGCCCACACCGAGTGAACTTTGAAGAACAAGACAGAAAAGTGGGAGTGCATGGGCAATTTTTACAGAGTGAATGTGCTGGACACATCTCTAGGTCTCTACGAGAGATTTTGCCACTCTAGGATATTTATATCATGCTGTATTTTCTTAAAACAAATGGTAGAAATTGTTAAACAATAGCCATGGCAGTGTTTAACAGAGACTCTGTCCTCAGCACGTGTATTCTTTTCACTCATATCGACTTCCTATTAACGAAACTTAACATTCTCCTGAGTGATATACTGCCAGTCCTGCATTCTCTAGCCCTTAACCAAGGTCTTGTATTATTCCCTTCCTCTTCAAAAGGAATCCCTGAGAAGATGCATTCGGCATCCTTGACAGAAAGATTGAGCCATGTATCATTTTTATTTTTTTAGGGTATAAGCTTTATTTCCTTTTATCCATGCCCATCTTAGGACCTTTATGAAATGGAAGGTACATGGAAGAGTTTTGTTTCTTTCCTTGTCTACAATGTATTCTTCTAGGCTTGTGAAACTGTATTAAGTAATTTGGAGGAACCACAATAGAAATGTAAGCAATAATTCTACAGCTAACAAACTTGTGAATCATTTAGGACAGAGATCAGCAAACTATGGCCCTCAGGCCAAATCCAGCCCACTGTATTTCTGTAAATAAAGTTTTATTGGAACACAGCCACTCACGTTCATTTTCATATTCTCCATGCCTGTTTGGGGGCTCAAAGGGCAGAGCTGAGTAGTTGCAACAGGGACTGTATGGCCCGCAAAGCTGAAAAGACTTGCTTTTTGGCCCTTTACAGAAGCAGTTTGTTGGCCCCTGAATTAGGAGAGTGTTTTTGCCATTGGTAATAGAAACCGGACAATAGTGCAAAGCTGAAAAGACTTGCTTTTTGGCCCTTTACAGAAGAAGTTTGTTGGCCCCTGAATTAGGAGAGTGTTTTTGCCATTGGTAATAGAAACCGGACAATAGAACAGCAAAGAACTATAAGTTTCTCCCGTCAGAAGAAGTCGGAAATTGTGTAGTCCAGGCTTGGTACAAAGGCTTCCCAACTCCATCAAGAACTTGGGTTTCTTTCACCATCCTCTGTGTGGCTTCTGTCCTCAGGTTTTTGGCGAGATGGTGGCTCCACGTATAGACACTAAATTTATAGTCCAAACAGTCAGAGAGGGGAAGGGCAATGGGCATGAGCTACATGTCAGCTGATTTGGTCCCCTTTTATAGGAAAAGGATTTATAGGGCTTCTCAGACTTCCAAATACATTTTACTGGACGCAGCTATGTCACATGGCCATGACTAGCTATAATGGAGCCTGTGAAACTGACATTTCTGGCTTCCCACATTGCTCTTTTAAGTTAGATAAGAAGGGGACAATGGATAATAAGCAGGCAACTGCAAATACCTTCCATACCAGGGAGTCAAAAATCCAAATGCCTACAAGGACTGTGGGGTTGGAAATGTGTGCTTCATGCCATTGGAGACACTAGAAGCTAGTAGGAATTGTGAAGTTAAGGCTGCATACCCCACCTGCAGGTGTCTAACTTCAAAATTTTCTAAAACAATCATCTGCAGACCTTGATTTTCAACATCTTCCTTGGAGGATGCTTCCTCCATGAGTCAGTCACTTGGAACTCTGCACTTTGTTGTGCCAGGCTGTGGCCAATGGATCCTCTTGGGCAGTCATCAAATTCAGGAACCACAAATCCACTTGTGGCCCCAAATTTGTCTACACTAAATAGGCAATATGTTCACACATTATATGTGAATGTTTTAAAATGTGGGTAGAAGCCTTTTGAGTCATAAAATACAAATTCACAGCTATGTCACATGGCCATGACTAGCTATAATGGAGCCTGGGAAACTGACATTTCTGGCTTCCCACATTGCTCTTTTAAGTTAGATAAGAAGGGGACAATGGATAATAAGCAGACAACTGCAAATACCTTCCATACCAGGGAGTCAAAAATCCAAATGCCTACAAGGACTGTGGGGTCGGAAATGTGTGCTTCATGCCATTGGAGACACTAGAAGCTAGTAGGAATAGTGAAGTTAAGGCTGCATACCCCACCTGCAGGTGTCTAACTTCAAAATTTTCTAAAACAAT